>NC_031779.1:11200226-11202880 GCF_001522545.3 Parus major
CGGCCCCCGCTCCCCGCCCCGCGCCCGCCCGCCTCTCCAGAGCCGTCTGGCTGCAGCAGAGCCTCAGACAGAGGAGGGGAGAGGAGGAAAAAAAAAACGCTGAGTGAGTGGAGTGGAGCCTGGGAGGGGCTCCTTAAAGAAACGCTGCCGCCGCTTGGCATTGTGGCCGGCGAGGAACTCGAGGGGGGGAAGCCATCGGAGCTCCTCTCGCTTATCCTCTTCCCACCCCCCCCACCCCACCCCCAGCCGACAAAAAAAAAAAAAAAAAAAAAAAAAAAAAAAGCCGACCGAAAAAAACCTCGGGGGGGGAGTCGTGGGGGGGGTCCTGAGAACATCTTATAAACCGGATTGCACTGAGAGGAGGAAAAAAAAAAGCAAAAAAGATACAAAATATACAAGCAAAAGGCAACAATTCCCCGGTCTCCAGCAGTCGCCCACCCTCCCTTCCCTTCTCTCCTGCTGGCCATCTGCCTTGGGTTCTCCTTTGTGTCTGATCTCTTACTACTGAGCCGAGCGCAGGCGGAGGGTGCACCACACACAGGGACTATGCCCAGCTCGCTTTTTGCAGACATGGAGAGGAACGGGAGCGGCGGCGGCGGCGGTGGTGGTGGTGGTGGCGGGGGAGAGACCCTGGATGACCAAAGAGCCCTTCAGATCGCCCTGGATCAGCTCTCCCTGCTGGGGCTGGACAACGACGAGACGGGCTCCATTTACGACAACGAGCCTCGGAAAAAGAGCGTGAACATGACTGAATGCGTCCCGGTGCCCAGCTCGGAACATGTCGCTGAGATAGTGGGGAGACAAGGTGGGTGCCTGCATGCGAGGGGGTGTGGGGGCGCGGGTCTCCCCTCCGCGCTGCCGGCCGGGCGGCTCAGATGCGACACTGGCCATTCCCAGGAACGCTGCAGCCGTGCGGTGCTGGCCAGTGCCGGCTTCCCCCAGACAAAGAAAGTGCAGCAGGAGACGTGATGTTTCCGAGGAATGTTATGCATCGGTTTCGAGATGCACTTTCAGCCGCCGGCTTGGGAAAAAAAATCACGAAAATAATAAAAATCTGTCCTTTCCTCCGGCTGCAAAAGTTAAGATTTGCAAGAGGAAACGGGAGGAAAATGGGAGCCTCGGTGCTTCCCCCGCCACCACCACCCCAAAGTTAGAAATCTTGGATTATTTTTAAGGAAGAGAAATGGAGTGGAGAAGTGGAACAATGGGGTTGGAATAAAGCATCCGCAGTGGGGAATATGGCTCATTCAGTACAGCCTCTGCTCCTCACCTTAAGAACTGATTTTATTTTTTCTAAAGGAAAGTGCTGAGCAGGAATGTGGACTGGCGGGTGTGTTGATTTGTGAGGGCTGCTTGCACTTTATCATTTTATTTAATTTAATTTTGTTTTTCTGGCCGTGCAGTTTCCCTGCACCCTTTTTTTATTTTTTTTTTCTGCTCCCTTTTTAAATATTTTTTTATTATTATTTTTTTTTTCTCCTTGTGTTGCCGACCCTGTGAACTGCATGTTGGTAGTTTTGGGGCAGTTTGCATGGCAGATGTGTCGGTGGCCACTTGCGATGCCTTTGGGCGTGTGCCAGGGCTATGGGCTGACATTACTTTACACCGTGACCGAGGCTCCCGCACGAGATGCCAGCGATCACCTGGGGTTGGGGGCAATGTGTTTCGGGTGGGTGTGTTTTTTTTTTCCCCTCCCTAGCTGCACCCAAACAATGGGTTGTAACCGGTTCTCCCCCACCACCTCCCCTTCCTCCCCCTCCCCTTCGCCCTCCATCTCCCGCATGTCGTTCCCAGGTTGTAAAATCAAAGCTCTGCGGGCAAAGACCAACACCTACATCAAGACCCCGGTTCGCGGGGAGGAGCCGCTCTTTGTTGTGACGGGCAGAAAGGAAGATGTGGCCATGGCCCGCAGGGAGATCATCTCTGCGGCCGAGCACTTCTCCATGATCCGAGCCTCGCGGAACAAGAACACAGCCCTGAACGGCACCGTTCCCGGTCCCCCGAACCTGCCCGGCCAAACCACCATCCAGGTGCGGGTGCCTTATCGCGTGGTGGGCTTGGTCGTGGGGCCCAAGGGGGCCACCATCAAGCGCATCCAGCAGCAGACGCACACGTACATCGTGACCCCGAGCCGGGACAAGGAGCCGGTCTTTGAGGTAACGGGCATGCCGGAGAACGTGGACCGGGCCCGGGAGGAGATCGAGGCTCACATTGCCATGCGCACCGGCGGCATCATCGAGCTGACGGACGAGAACGACTTCCACGCCAACGGCACGGACGTGGGCTTCGAGCTGAACGGCACGGGCAGCCTCTGGAGCAAGCCCACGCCGCCCAGCATCACACCCACCCCGGGCCGCAAGCCCTTCTGCAACTACCGCAACGACAGCTCCAGCTCGCTGGGCAGCGCCTCCACCGACTCCTACTTCGGGGGCGGCACCGGGGGGGGCGGCAGCGCCCGCCTGGCCGACTACAGCCCCCCGAGCCCGGCGCTGAGCTTCTCGCACAACGGCAACAACAACAACAACAGCGCCAACGGCTACGTGTACGGCGGGGGCGGCGGCGACGTCCTCTCCTCCCCGGACTGCTGCTCCGAGCTGCCCTTCGACTCGCCGCCCGGCTTCGACCTGGCGCCCGCCCCGCCGCCCGGGGCCGCC
>NC_031779.1:11203525-11271309 GCF_001522545.3 Parus major
GGCCGCCGCTCGCCGAGGGGTGCGGGCTGCGGCCGAGGGAGGGCTGGGGGGTGGTGTGACAGCGGGTGCATGCTATAAATAATAACGGGCGACTCCATTCTAGTGCTAGGCTAGTTTTTACACTGTACTTTAATACGAAGCTTCCAAAACTCCCCCCCTTTTTTATAAACAAACAAACAAACTGAAAAAAAAAAAAAAAAAAAGAAAAAAATTTGAAAGTAGAAGATGCTTATGATGATGACAATGGTGTGTGGACTGTTAGTAAAACGTGCTGGTAGTTTCTAGGATGCTTATTACAAAATAATTAAATCTATGGGTGGATACTTTTCTGAATGTTCTTGAAAGGGCAAGAAGTTCCTGTGAAAAACCATGATACTGCAGCTTTATCAGACTTTAAAAAAGAAAAAAGAAAAAAAAACCAACAAAACTGTAACATATCTCTTATATATATTAAAAACGTTTAAAGGTTTTAAAGATAAATTGCATTAATACAGATTGAAGTATTTTATTCTTTTTTGACTTGAAAAATTATATTTCATATTGCAAAGATGTTTACAAGTATTTTAATTTAAGTTCAGTGAACTTTTTGTAGCTGGGTTAAATCTTTTTTATTTTAGTATGGCCTTATGGCAAAGAACACTGTATTATTTTAATATCACACAATTGTGAACAGAATTACAAACCATAAAATGTGTAATGCTTTGAACAGTATTCTGTTGGGATGGAGATTTTATAGGTTCAGAAAAAATCTTTTAAATCTGCTTCACCCAGCATATTTTCTATTCAGTGATATAAAGCATATTTTATTCTATATTATTACAAAAATGGAAATGTATAAACATATGTCAAAAGGAACTGTTGAAGCTTTCTAACATTTGTATAAATAGAATTCAGTGGAAATTACAAAAATTCTGTTGCACCACTATAGTTTTAGTATTTCTATTTTAATACATTTGTTTACCACTTGTTTATGTATATGTAGGTGACGTTACTTGAGCTTAAATGTACTTTACTGAGCAAAGTTTAAAAACAAAGTATATTTTATTTTATGATAAAGGGCCTTTAACCTCATGGTCAAATACTAATATTATATTTGCTGAGACAAGATTTGAAATTGTATCAAGAGTTTTATTTTTCTGACATTTAAAGTTCTACATAATAAAAGTAAAACTTAAGTAATGGTGCTACTTCATGTTTTTTTAAGTATTTCTATATAAATAAAATAAAATATTACAGAAAAAAAAGGCACTCTGTGTGTTGATTTGATTTCATATGCTGAGAGTTTTCCCTGGTTTTTTTGTTTCCTGCTTGTATCAGTGAAACATGTTGGAACTTTAAACTGTGTCATGCTAATGTTGCTGGAACTCATGCTTCCAGAATAAACTTACCAGTTATCATACCTTATAATATGATTTTAAGAAAAAAAAAAAAAAAAGTGTTTTTTTTCTTAAATATTTGTTATATTGCTAGAGTTTTCCACAGCACAAAATACTATTTTTTTTCATAATTTTTAGTAATGAAAATACTCGGTTTTTTTGTGAATTGTTACTTTTGGCAGGGAAAACATAGGAAGTAGGAAACTGAGAAGGAGCTGACAGAGAGAGCAGGGGAGGCTCCTTTGTTGCAATGTGCTGCTGGAGGCTCCTGGCTCTGCCGTGCCCGGGGACCTCGGGACCGCATCCCAAACTTGGGTTCCTGGAGCGGAACAAGGGCCACAGCAGCCTCCCCGAGTCCTCAACGGTGCTTCTTGGGACTTGGCAGTTGTGGCTGGGCTAATTGGCGTTGACAAGCTCATTTGAATAAAAAATTTATTGCCGTGCAAAGTTGTTTTGGCTTTGCTGGTGCCCGCTGGGCCGAGGGAAGCTGAGCCGAGCCCACGGACACACCGGCAGGACGGGTGTTCCATTGTAGCCCATGGGAACGGCCCATGGCTGTTGGCTGGCACATGTTAGAGCAGATTGCAGAAGGTGCTGCACATCACTAAATGTTTCTCTTTGAGCTTGCCATTGCCCTTTTCAGTGGGTGAGTGAAAACAACAAAGGAAACGCAGAGTGCGTAGCGTATCTCATATGCTTTACTTTGTGCTTAGCAGTGGATGGGCAGAGCTGCTCTGCTCCGATCTCCTTTATGGACTCCAGAGCTGCTGGTTGGGTGGGAAGGGGGAGGAGGGAGGATGCGGCAGGGGATGATGGGATCTCTTTGTTTGATTTGATTTGATTTTTGCTTCTTTCATTGAACTGTGGTTGTGGAATCATCTGATTTATAGAGTTAAAATCCTTCACTGAGCGTTGCATCTATCTCAGGAATCTTGAAGGTTTGGATGGAGGGGAAAAAACCCTCCACCCCAATGCTGTGGAAAAGAATCCAGAGAGTGGCAGAGAAGATGTGTTTAAATACATAAGCGGTACAGACGCTGAATGAAACCTTGGCAAAATCGGTTACTTTAGAGAGATCAAGAAGTTTAAGTCCATGTGTATATTTTCTTGATGATGGGTGTTTAGGAAACGCTCTCAAAATGCGTCAATCAATTTCTTGTGTCTGTGTAAACATCCTGTGTGGTTCTCAGGGAAAAATTGTGAAAATTGCTATAAATAAAAAAGTGAATTTGATCACTTTGCTTGATTTTCAAGCTTAGTGAAACTGAAAGGTAAATAAGATGAACAAAAAGTAAAACAAAACTCTCCTCCTTTTCTTCCTCATGATGTACAATCCTGCGTGTCCACGGTGTTGGCAATGCTGTTATGGATGGCTGTGAGCAGCCTCTGGAGAACAGCCCCTGGACAGCAGCTCGGGGAATGCCCTGGCCTGGGCTGCCAAAGCTGTCAGTAAATCCAGCTGGCCTCCTTGGCCATGGTCATCTTGCAGGACTTGCTGTTTCTTTACCAGACTGTGGTGGAAACAAAGGCAATCCCCTCTTGGTCCACAGCTCTGGCTGCCTTTTCAGCCCCTGCAGTCTGTTTCAGCCCCTTTACAAGCTCCACATGTGTGTCGTCTCCAGATGGAAAGATGGGCTGTAATGCCTTAAAAACTAATTGTGTTCACTCCTCTTTGGGAATTATTTTGCCTGCAGAAGGACCAGTCTGGATTACTCCTGCTCTGTCATCCAGTGAGTGCTTTTTGCCCAGCCTTCCAAACGTGATGCCCCGTGGTGGTGGCAGAGCCAGGGAGCTCAGCAGCATTCCCCCACCCAGAGTTCCAGCACTGCCTGGCCCCTCGGCTGCTGGCAGGGCTGGCACAGCCCTCTCTCTCTGTCAGAGGGTGTTTCAGGGTGTACTGGCACACGTGGTGTCCAATGTGCTGGGTCTCATTGCTTGCTGGGTTGCTTTGATGTGCTCTGAGCCCAGATCTGCTCCCAGTGCGGGGTGTAAATCCCCATCCTTGGAGGGCAGGGACGAGTGCTCGGGAGCAGAGGCAGTGTGGGGAGGAAAGCAGGCTGCCCATGTGCTCTGCCCCCTGGATTTATGCCTTGGGTCAGTCCCTCAGACTGCAGGGGCCATAAATCAGTGCAGAATTTGTCCCAGGGTCGGGAGCCATATGGTGTGCAGGAGCAGGAGAGGAAGAGGGATGCCCACGCCAAAGGAGAATAAAGGCCTGTGTTTGGGGCCGGAATATTTCAAAGCCTGAGAAAGGGGCAAAGTTCATTTTCTAATTGAGAGCTTTGAAATATATACATGTATATGGTCAATGTTTATCTTCCAGAACAAAGATCACTTTGTCCAGTGTTTTTGAGTCGGTGCTGGGAACTGTTCCTGGGGGTGTCCAGCTCGGAGCCCCTCGGTGCTCGGAGGCTGCCGGGGGTGTGGGTGCCCCTGGCACGTGCCAGCAGCCTGGCCCTGCTTGGAGGCACTGGTGGGCACCTGCACCTTCAGGGGAGTTTCCTGGATTTCCCAACACATTTGTATGGTTCCCAGTGCATGTACACATCATTATCTCAAACCAGGGTACATTTACATATTTAAGAATTATTATATACGAAGTCCTAAGCCTAATTGTTCCTCTATCTATTGTCTGTATCTTGTACTTCACAGAATTTGCATAACAATCAGACATCAAAGCCAGAACTCTTTACTGGAAGAAAGGTCTTTCCACTATATTATTTTAATAAAATAAATTATAATGATCAATTAAATCTAAATATACTCTTTAGATTTTTTTCCTGCAAATCCATTGAAATGAGAGTTAAAAGCTAACTTTAAATTTAGTAATAAGAATCTAACACAGTAAGGTATTTAAATAAGATTGCTTTTTGTTTGATATTTCTCACTCCTTTCTGCCAACCCCCTCATCCATCTTTTTTTCTCCATTCTCCTTGTCTTGCCATTTTGGAAGTTGAAATGATGCTTTGCTGTCACTGAGTGAATGTGGATTCTGCTGCTGGAAGAGCATGCTGGTGAGTATTGCATTTAATTGATCTAGAAATAGCAAAAAGGAATTATTCACCCTGCCTCTGCTTATTTGTGTTTCCTGTAACTCGAGTTGTCTCTCGAGCAGAGGTGATTTAATTAGAGAACAAAGACTACTTTAAATCTAAGGTAGGCAAGGGAGGCTTCAGTCTGTATAATCATTTGCATTTCTGGTTTACCTGTTTATGACAATCTACCTGGCAAGCGCCAAAGGGCCCGAGTTTGGAGGTGAATATGCACTCTGTCCAACGGTGAGTGATGTGGGAAGACACTCCTAACTTCTGTGTTCTCCTGCTTCACACTCAGGAAATATACAGAGTTGTGTATAAAAGTGATCATGCATCCAATATGTACTCGTGTACACAACTGGCTGCAGAAAATCATCCAGAGAAATCACAGATTAGAAGTTCTTTCCCTTTTCAGTGCATTAGTGTTAACAGAAACTTCCTGTAGTTATAGAAAAAACTTTTATTTCAGTTTTATTACTTAATATTAAGTTTTTTAATGAAGCTTTCACAGTTGGATATATAAAATAATTATATCTTATCTAAGTTTTAACTTTGATTAAAAAGCAAAAAGCTTATTCGGTCTTAATGAGATAGGTTCTACCATGATGTGCATCTACCGTGATGGAGCTGTATCAAAACTATCCAGGCACTTGGTGTATGGATTATTCTTTAATGTTACCTGTGCAGATAGAGCACATGCAGCTCTGACTGTGCCCCAGGTTATATACATGCATACATGAGCCCTGATCTTTTAAGATTTGTGCACTCTTGGGAAATATCATCTATCATGTGGCCTTATGGCCACCATCTATCAGGTGGGACTCTGGCTACAGGAACCATGAGTATCTGCCCTGGGTTGCATTTTTCTGAGTTTAGGGCTCCATAAAATAGAAGGATTTAGTTCCCCTCACAAAGTAAACTGGCAAGTAAGGTTTGTTTGCACATATACACTTACCCAGGGCACACAGCTAGGATTTCTCCCTAATGTGGGTTTGTTGGTTCTTTTTGTTAGGGAATTTTTTTCCCCCTGTCTTTAGTAACAATTTATAGCTCTCCACTGCTAAGGTGATTATTGTTTAAGAAAATCAAATACTTTTGAATTAAGTGCATCTTATACCTCTGCCATGACAAATGTGATTGATTAACTGTCTTGAGAAATTTATAACCTTTGATAAGATTGCACCAAGAGAAGTGCTTTGTTAGTTTTCAATGGAGAATGGAAAGAAATTTCTAATGTTCCTCATTACTGGTTTTCCACTTGTGATGGAGATAAAATACTGTAAAGTGCTTTTTCCTCTTATGTACAAGGGCTCTTCTGCCTTTCATACCTGGTAGAATTGTGTGGCCCACTTTGTATTAGTATGAATGGCAATTGCCTTGTAAATGTGATGGCCATGAATGGGTGAATAGTCTGTCATCTCTTATTTTGTCTTTCTTCTTTATCTTTTATTCACTTTTACCCTCTACAAAAGACCTTTAATTTAGACCTGAGACAACAGTACCAGTGCTCCAGTTCATTATAGATCTAGTGGCAGTTTTATTTCATTTTGATGTTCTTTATATTTTGATGGGTGTACTAAACAGTAGAAGCCATTTTAATCAAAAGAAAATTTCAATGAGAGCATGCCCTGTAAACAGTGGATTTGTAAGAGTCACAAAAGTTTCTGTTACACATTTGGAAATTATTTCCATGATTTAACTGCAAAGGGCAAGTAAAACACCTCCCTCTAAGAGTTAGAAAAAGGAGTGTTTTTCAGGATCTTTAGTTCTGTTAACTGACTCATTGTATCATCTCAGCTAATTAATTTCACCTTTTCTATGCTTCAGGATTTCCATCTGTGAATGAACTAATGACACCTAATTACAGGCACTATTGTGAAGATTAATGAATTGACATTATTGAAGTGTCCTGAGGTAGAAGTTCTGATGTAAGTACAAAGTACTGTTGCTGATGCTTCCTAATTAATCAGTTCACAATATCCAGCACGTGGAATCGCATTGGTCCAGAGCAAACAAACACTGGATTATCTCTCTCTCTCTCTCTCTCTATATATATATATATATATACATATATACATGTATATATAAATCATACAATCTGTGGGTGTTTTTTCCCCAGTTTTACATGTTTTTTGAATGTTTTACATGGTTTTACATGTTATTTGAACCATCTCTTTTGGTGAGTGTAGGAATCTCCCATCCTCCCATGGCGCTTAGAGGTGAGATGGGCTGGATTCAGAAGAAATCCTTGATCCCAGTGCTACATGTATCATCCTGGCAGGCTTTACTGCGGATACAGAAAAGCAACTTCAGCCTGTGATTTTTTTGCCTTCTCTGGTGTAACATTAGCAGGACTTTGTTGCACTGCCCTTTTAAATGGGGTTGAAAGTTTTAGTGTTACAAAGAGTATCCAGTGCAGATCCAGCATCCCTGCCCGGGCTGGGTGTTCTGCCGGTGAAGGTGGGTGGGAGAAGTGATGTCGAGCACCGGGAAGTGTCAGAAGAGAAATGATCTTGTGGAATTGTTTGTAATTTATGCAGATAACAAGGTCCATTCTTACTCCTCATTGCTGGGCTGCTGCTTCCATAAAGATACAGCTACAACTCTGCAGGTCTTATACTGAGTATTTAAAAATGGAAAAATAATAAAAAAGAAATCTGGAAACAGTCAAATTTGTCTGAGCCTTGCTCTAATTAAGTAATATGAAATATGTGAGTACACAGTTGACAAAAAAGGTGAATGTAGCTGCTGCCTGTACCAATTTCCAGAGACTGGTCACATTCCTAAATGCCTTGATACACTTTTTGTTGGAAATAGAAGTCACAAGATATTTTTTGGAGTTATTTGTATCTGTTACACAGGTGCAAACAGGGAGGTTTAAAGTTTCACAAACATTTGTATTTCTTTCTGCTTATGTCACTTCTTTTAAAAAAAGAGTCTATCACGTGCAATTATGAAACTGCTTCATGTTTGACACAGTTGAAGATGTTTTCAGGCCACAGAAATGTAATTTTCTATGAGTAATTTAAATTACAACCCCACTCTGGCAGAAAATGTCCTCAATCTTTGGAGTCACGTGGTTCTTGGAAAGCTCTTCCTTGGCTGTGCAGGAGGTCAGACTTTTAAGGAGAGAGTCTGTGCACAAATGTGCAGTGCTGCTAATGAGAGGAATTTCACACTTCTCCCCTCTGCCTCAAGCTCAGTGTTCATCCTGTGGCTGCTGCCTCTGAAGCCTTTGGAATTAGATGTTATAATGAGTGCTGGGCCATCACTGAGCCGGTGCAGCCACATGCTGGAACTCTAGCTGGGGAGATGGCTTCCAGAAGGTAGGGTCACCCTCTCTGCAAAAACACCTAAAAGTGGGGTCTCCTGTTTGCTTCTGAGAGCATCTCAGCTCTGTGGCTGCCCTTCCTCTCCCCAGTGGTGATTTTCAAGCCAAACAGCCCTTTCATCATTGCTCTGGCTTAGCAGCAAAGATGTCTGTTGATAATAGCAGGCTTCACTTCTTCCCCAGCTAGCTGGTAGTCAGGCAGCCAAAGAATGGCCTATCCAAAATTAGGATATGCTCAATGTACCATCCGCTGGTGTTGTTCCCATCAGCCTAATTACATGACTTTTGGGTCAGACAATGTCTCATTGTGTGGCCCTTGGCAGCTACGGGACGCCTAATGCTGCATGAATGTCTAATGTGGAGTTTGATGGCTATGACCGAGGCTGCAGTTCCACACTGGAATTGAAAACATCCGTGTAGTTTCCATAGAAAACCAGGTCAATGGTGTTTCCATAAAGCATTAGCCCCAGGGAAAGCTATTGGTTGCTTGTTGCCTGTACAAATCTGTGCAGGGTGGGCAGTTTACGGTGCATTTCTCTGTCAGGTAAATGACAACTAAGGAGTCAGATTGATTTAGTCTTTAGTGACCTAATTCAGAATCCTAATTTATGGCAAGCACCATCCTTCATCCATTTATCTCTATCTTTACTTCTATTTTGTTCATTTAAGAACACTTGTGAAGTATCTTACAAACACTGCAAGCAAAGTGAAGGTGGCTTTGTACCCGTAGGTTAAAAAAAATCATTTTATGTTTTCTTTGACTACAAAATTTTAGGTAGAACTACCCTATCTTTATGCTTCCTGTAAAAACCTGCTTTTTTACAGGCAAAAGCAAGGTATGAACGTAAAATGCAATTCATTGTAGATGAAGGCTGTAATATGCTTGTTCATTTCAAAGGAGAATGTATAACTAATTACATTTTAATTGAATCTCTAACGTCAACAGCTGTTTTTAAAGGATCTTTTTAAGCTACATTTATTTTTAGTATTTAGTATAAGATCATCTTTCATTGCACGCATCTCTCTTCATGCATTATTGCCCTTTAGAAAGTTTTCCTTCTTTTAAAGTATCAGTTAACACTAGCATACATTAAAGACTAAGCTGATAAAACTTGGTTTTAAGATGCTTGGTATGACTTTTCTGTATTGAAAGGAAAAGAAAATGACACTACCAAAATGCTCTCTGTTTTATTTTTTTCCCAGAAGTAAGAGGTTCCAGTTGCAGCCCAAAGTGCCAAGGCCAGTTCTCAGCTGCTGGTGGTTTATGTTGGCTGGCTATTATCAGTTCCTCCACAAGGCAGCTGCTAATTACAGTAAATAGCACCACTATCTCTTCAGATGGAGGGAACTACACTGATTTAGTCCTTCCCTGCTAAATCAACAGTGGCATCTGTCAGTATTCTTTAACTTAGAGGGATTAAAAAAACAACTAACTGCTGTTTGCATGAAAAAACTTTGTTAAACTTAGGGTTTTGCATATCAGGGCTTGGTTCTTGATTTCCTGGGACGTGTGCTAAAGTTAAATCCGGCCCCCAGCACCTTCTCTCTGCTCTCACCACAGGGGTTGGTTCATGTCCCAGTGGGTTTGCAGGGAACCTGTGCCTTGCTGGTCATGAGCAGCTCTTTCCCTACACTTGCTGGGATTCCTGCAGCTATGGAATTTACCCAGAGAGAAGATACCCTTTTCCACAAAAGACACCCTCCTCTGCCTCTCTATCACCGCTTCTCTTGAGCCCTGCATGTTTTTGTATGGTTCAGAATCTTATGCACTACAGAAATGGAGGGAATTATATGAAAGATGATTGCTATATTGCTGTGCAAAAATGTGTAGCTAATATCAGTTTACTGTTTTCTGTATAATTCTGTAATTCCATAAATTCTGCTCTATTTTTCTGTAAACACCAAAGTCCAATAATCATGAGAGTCCTGTGTTGGTTTTGGAAGGTAGTTCCATTAGATAATGAAATGGCAGTGTAGCTGCTAAAATTTCATGAGCAATAAATAAAAATTCATTATCTCTTGCAGAAAACTAGGCAGTAGGCTCAGAAAGGCTTGACATCTGAGGCTAGGATAGTAATTGATGTAGTGGCAGTAAAATAATGGCAAATCAGAAAAACCAGTGAATCTTCTAGTTAACACCTGCAAATGCATTGTGATTATGTTTTCTGTGAGACCCATGATTTGCAAGAGAGGAGTTGACCTCTTGTATTTTAGTGTTAAATCTCTCTTCTCTCCTTAGAAGTGCACTGCTTCTAATTTTGATTATGTTAGGCAAGTGTAAATCACAGTTAACTCTGGTGACATTGCTGTAATTGCAAATATCTGGAGTCAGTGTATTTGAGAGAAAATCAGACCACTTTGGTCAGATTCCTTGGAGGGGGAATCTCTGAAAGCAGAGTAAATTCATGAGAATGATAGGAGCTATCCCTATCCTGATGCTGCTGTAAATGAGAGCTGAATCTGACCAGCTTAGTGTCACAGCTTAAGCAGGATTTTTTAATGAAGCATGTAACAGCTCTTACAGAAAAAGAGATTCTTTTGTTTCAATAGTGTAAAGCAGACAGAAATACTGAAATGTGTGGTGTTCCTTCAGCACTCCAATGTCCATTTCTGATGGACAGGTCAGCCATTCCTGGAGCAGCTCAAACCATTCTAATGCACTGGTGGGGCAACTGAGACTAAAAATGGTCCTTGGGGAATTTGATTTATCTCTTACACAGTCTTGGCTTGCTGTATTAGGGTGTTAACTGCCATTAAAACACATTTAAAATTCTGGATTGGAGAGCTCAATAGAAATGTGAAGCATCTTGTTATGTTAGATGCTGGGGAATTTGCACCATGGTTTATCCCTAGCATTCAGCAATAATTTCTCTATGCTGGGGCAGAAAAACAGATCCAGTAAGAGATGTGCCACTCTCTTCAGCTGGGCTGATGGAGACTGCAGCAAAACAGCATTTTGATTTGTTGTGTTCTCAGAACTTTGCTTAATGTGTTACTATTTCTTCTTGTTAGAGCTGATTGAATCACATAAAACTGAATTCCAGGAGCTGAATAGCTACATGGCTTTGTATTAGGAGACATACCCATCACTCCAGGATTGCTTTCCTGGTGTCAACAGCCTGTGCTGAATACCAACAACACCATCTCTGTACCGGGGATGTTGTTCTGTACAGCTGGGAAAATGCACAACACTCTGCAAGATAAACATGTCTTGCATGCTGAGTTGTTGAAAAGTTGTGTAACTTGTCTGGTGTCATTTTCAGTAATATTTACCAGTGGACTCTATATACTGACTCTTAGACCAACTGTCATGTTAGATTACCATTTCTACAGATAATGCAGTTTTTATTTGCGAGTGTGTGTTTTTATAGGTAACACTTGTTTAGCAGAGAGCAAGTTAAACAGAGTATGTGTTCTATCCAACCTCTCTCTTGCCTTTCAGCTCTCAGCTCAGGGTTGTGTGCAGATGAGCTGCAGCAGGTGGGCTGTGCAGAGACACAGTGAGGATTTGCCCTGCTGCATAGAAACTCTTGGAATATCAAAAGTCACCCCAAGCTATCTGAGCCAACCCATGCCTGCTTTCTGATCTCAGTGGATCGAGAGTTTTCCTGCCATGTACATTTGCTGCCTGGACAGCAAGGAAATGTTTTGTTGCCTGTGTGCCCACACACATGAGGACACATGGAGCAGGTATGTTGTGTGGGGCTGAGAATGCAGGCAACACATGTTGTCTCTGTCAGAAACACGCTTTTCCTGCTCTGAGGGCTATTCAGGTTATCTGTATGTAATATCATGAGCTGGAAGAGAAAGGGGATTTGTGCCCTTTGAAGAAACTCCTCCAGTTTCTCTTCTGTCTCTCTTCAATGTGATACACCACTATTTACATTTTCTTATTCATCTCTTTCCCCCACCCTTCTCTTGCTCCAATCTTTCAGGCAGTAAAGAGTCTGGCTTTGGGCTTGCTGGGGGTTGCAGATTTTCATTTCAATGTGTTACTGGATTTTTTGGTTCTGGAGCAGAAGCCAGCCTGTCTCACAATGGCTCCTCTTTGCATTAGGCACTGCCAGGTTAATAAGTGCACTGATGCACTTATTAAAAGCTTGGTTATTTATTCATTTCCTCTATACTATATTTAGGTATACACCTGAACTTGGAAATGATCAGTCATGTTTTTTTCATGTTGCCTTGCTTTTTCTGTTCTCATATCAGCATGGAAAACCATGGTGTTGGTACTGGACTCACCTCTGGAAACCAGTTTCCAACCCATTTATCTGAATGAATTGTCTTTCTGGATTATCTTTTCTGCTTTTCCAATGAAAACCTTGAAGATGCCATGGCCTTTCTTTTTTTTCCCTCCTGACTCACAAAAATACAGCAAAACTTTCCCATTTACAGACCTGACAAGCAGCTACCTGAGTGTGTTGAGCACTTGCAGGCACAAAGTGAGAAGTCAGGGAAGAGAACTGGGTGGAATAAAACTTTTGAATCCAGACCTTCCAGTCACACAGTGAGATGTGTTTTATTTCAGAGAAATGAGCATTTTCAATCACCTGAATCATTTGATCAACAGGTGCTGCTAAACCTCCTAAATTCAAATAGCTTAATTCTGAGGGAAAACCTACCGGTACAAACCAGTCTGGAGACACTCTTCTGCATGCAAATGGGAGAAGGGGAGGCTTGTTTAGAAGTATAAATGTAACAGACAGAGGAAAAGGGGGAAAAGTGAAGAAAGGCTGGAAAAGCAACAGAGGGAAAATCCAAGTGTTGGGTAAAAAGCCTTCCTTGGAGAATTCACATAATTTCAGTCTCTGCATTGAGGACCACCAGCACTGCCCTCTAAAAGCTGCTTGGTTATTGGAAATGAATGGAAAATTCTCAGACCAGTTGGTGCTTTAGATGGCACAAAACCAGGCACTTTTCATGCTGTAAATTTAATCTGCTTTTTTTTTTTTTAGCATAAAATTTGATTAGACTCCAGGAAATTCCAAGAGAAAGAATGTGATGCAGTGCTAGGGCATGGCAAAGGTGCATTTTCACAGGTGTTCTGATCATTAATGAGGGGCTGTTCACAATACAGGTTATCACCTGATGAGATAAATGTGATCTGAATCAAGACACAGTGCAATCACACTTTTGTCAAATTAGCCTGGGTGAATGATGCAAAGTTTATGCAGCTTTATGTTTTCAGATTAGTTTTATGCCTGCTGTGGGAGGACAGCTGACAGTGAGCCAGGCAAGGTTAGCAGCTGATCTGGTGTAAAGTCTTCCAGTACAGAGTCACCCCAATAAAAATTTTTAAAAGATGTTAGCAAAGGCAAAGTGAATTTGCATTGGCCCAGAGCTCTCCATCCAGTGGTCAACATGTTGTGTAATACCATAAAAGCAGATTTAGCTTCTCTTTAGGTAGTCAGCACAGCTCCCTGATGTTCAATTTTCTAGACCTAAGAAGGGCTTAGGTGATCCCAGGCTGAGCTCAGCACATTGAGGGGCAGCCTGGCAGGAACCATAAATGTGTTTGTGTGCAGAGCTTCATATTGCATCTTAATAGAGATGCTTTTTTAGAAAACTTTATGCAAGTTATAATTCTGAAAAGCTACCTGCAGATGTTTCTGGTACAGTAAGCTGGAGAAGAATGAGCTCCTCTGAAGTGGCAGGTTAATATCTGAGTTTGTATCAATGCTGGTTGCATTCCCTGGAGCCAGCTGTTAAAATCTCTGCTGATTCCCAAATGGGCATTAAAGGCTTCCTCTAACCAGCTCCATCTTACCTCTGTGTCCTCTCCAAGAAAGCTCTGGCTCCAAAAGGGGCCCAGAGGTAAGGGAATGGATATCCCATGTGGGAACACAGAGCCCAGCATGTTATTCTTTATTCTCTCCAAGATTGAAAGTCATTAAAAGTAAAGATGATGGATAAGTGGTGTTTAATCAAGAGCTGTCTTTAAGTGGGTTCAGTTGTGAAGCGGCAAAGGGTTAGAGAGGCTAATTTCCTTGTTATAAATGGGTCCACTTAAATTTGATCATTGGAAAAGGGTAATCCATGTTTTGTGGAATAAGGAAATATCACTGCTAAAGAAGGAGACCATTAATTTTCAGTGGTTTTCCCCAATTTTAATATTTGTCTCAGGAGGGGTATGTTTCCTTTATGCGTGAAAGACAATTTGAAACAAATAGAGAACCTGTAAATATTGGTACAGCATTTTAACCTCCCTGAGTGTGGCCCTGGTGCCAGTTTTTTCTGTGGTTTCTCCCCTCCATCAGTGCTCCATCAGGATCTTACAGGAATGTGAGTTGTTGTGATCACCCATTGCTGCAGGAGGGCTTGGTGGGGTCCTCAGAGAAAGGACCCGAGGTCCTTTCCATGGTGTTCATGCTCATTACTGATAGGAGTAACTGAAGAAGCATCACAATCTTCTGTGTGCAGTTTTGGTCAAATAGTTCCGTATGTGATTGTGTTAAAAGATGTTTAACACAAGGTTTGGGGCATTCCCCCCATAGAAAAGCAGTCACTGCAAGAGAAATTTCTCCCTACAGTTTCTGCTAGGAAAGCTTACCCACAGGTGTTTTTGGCACGTGGCTGCAGTTGTTCAAACCTGTAGAGGAAAAGGGGCAGTCGTGGCCAAAGACCCACGTGCTTGGAAGTCTTTTCTCTTGGTCAGCTGAGAGCTGGGGAGGACTCCTGGTGACTCCTTTCTCTTGCTCTCCTTGTCTTCATGTTACAAGAAACAGCTGCAGACACTGCTGCAGCAGATCTCAGCCATGTGTTGTCTCAGTTCAGGGTGGTATTGGCTTCCAAACTGTCCTTTTTTTCCCCAAGAACCAGTGATCATTGGTGACAATAACTGAGCTGTATGGAAGGCAGCTCTTTCCAGCTATCTGTAATCTATAGAATAGGTACAAGAGGAGTACCTTGTTCCAGTGGAGCTGTTCTGCCTCTCCTGAGAGTCTACATGGCATCAGTGAAGTTTTCAGCCATGCTGGATGGAAATGGATTCTGTAAGAACAAAGTAGGCTCGCCTATTATCTATAGATAAGCTCATGTTTAAACCTCATTTTCTGCTCTCTTTGAAGTGAAAGGAAATCGTCCAAATAAGAGATTTGAATTGATTCAGTTGTGTTTTCATTTTCTTTGTGATAAATGTAACTTTCCCTTTCTCTCTCTGGAGGATGCCTGTCCCTCCTCCCATTGGAGAGAGGCAGCACTGGCATCTGTGCAAACCTCCTTGCTCGGGTTTCCCACTGGGAGTTTTCCACCCTTGCTGCACACACTGGCTCTCTAGAAACCACCTTTCTTTCAAAATCCCTCAATTAACTGTGAAGGATGCCAGGAAAGAGCCTGACCCTGTTATACTTTCTCTGTGCCAGACCTGGCTGCTGGCGGAGGATCTCTCCATATGGTTCAGCTTTTGCCATTTTTCCTGTTCTTCCCAGATAAGCTGACTGACCTGGGAGTCCACTTGGCCCTGGCACAATTTAAGCTGTACATAACACATGAGAAAAGTAGAAGTGAAAAGCCAGTAACAGTGTGGTTTCTGGGCCAGGCATTAATTGGGCTGTGGCAGAGCTGATTTCAGGTTCCAGATCTGCTGCAACCATCGTCTGTAAGTTTAGGACGGTCACTTAACGCCTCCGTGTCTGCCTCCCTGGTCTGGCCAAGCAGAAGGAGCAGTGCTCCTGCTTGGTGCCAAGCTTTCTGCCATCCATCCTTTGGGGCAGGGCTGCTCTGTGTTTATGGCAGCCCAGCATGACGGGGATCTGATCTGATCTGTGCAGCCTCCAGTAATAGTAACACAGTCAGTTAACTGACTCAGAAACAAGTACTCAAACAATATGCCTGTGAGCTTTCTCTTTTCACTGGATTTTATTATGATGTGTTCTTTGTTTGATTCACTCTATACCTCTAGGAACATTTATTTAGCTTATTTATGACACTATGGTTTTCTTAGAAAACCAGGGCATGGTTCTGAGTAGTCAGATGGATAATGCCTTTACTCATGTTGTTTCTCATATAATAATTTTAGCCTTTACAAATATCTACATCGGGTACTGAAAGTATTAAAATTCTTGCATTGTCTTCCCTCTCTCAGATATGATGAAACATGATGAAAAATCCTGCTGGCTGGTTTGGACCCTCTGTTCAGGCTGTGACAGCCATGGTATTCCACACTTGGTGCCACTGTGATTGCCAGACTTCCAGCATGAGTAAGAGAACTTGGTTAATAGCAATTGTATGCACTTTATTTTTCCCTTTCAGAGGTTATATCTGGTTACTGTGTGACTGGAACAATGAGACTAACCTCAGTTTTACTGTAACAAAGCAGCTATGAGCTTTCTGGGTAAAGTATATTTTGACTGACATACAAGTAGCTGTAGCTTTGCTGCACAATGGAGAAAATGACTTCATTTAACAGCTTTCTGTGCCAAGAAAGAAATAAAACAGTTCTGAGAATGCAGAAGATTTTTTTCCTGTTTTAATTTTAAACCTAAAAGAAAAAGCTGTTGCCATATAAGTCCAAGTCAATGGAATGTATAAATCTTTAAAAAGGTTTCATAAAGTAATAATGATTTTAGTATATGTACCAAATGAGATTAAAGACCTACATTTGGTTCTAATACAGAGTTTCACATTCAAAAGGACCATCAGTTTCCTGTTTAAAATCTACTTATATTGAACTGAATGGAGTTCAAACATAATGCCATTGTATTTCAGACATTTATCTTAATTTAAAACAGCTGAAAAGCATTAATAACAGAGCAAGGACATGCAGAGGTATAGGCGTTTCTCCCTCCCTTCTCTGCTTTTCAAAATAATGAGCTCAGATGTAACATGCCCCTGCTCATGCTGTTCTGCCAGTCTGCAGAGGACAAGGAGCAGGGTGTCAGCCCCTTGAAACCACAACAGGAACATTCCTTTGGAAGAAGGGCTGAAGGACACAAGGGAAACTTCCTTTACCAAGCATCTCTTTCAAACAGGATGGGCCAAACCATGATTTATTGGAGCAGTTTTTACCTGAAGCATCTTCCGGAGGCTTTGGCAGTACAGGCACAGCAAACTGGAACTCATCAGTCTGAACTTTCCCACCTTGTGGCTTTGATCCCAGTCTCCTCCTTCCCACTGGAAATTCTTCCTCTGCCATGACTGCCTTTAAGCATATACCATAGCAAATCATACCATTGTGCATTTTACATGCCCTTCGTTTGAATTTCACCTTATCTGTTGTAATTCTACACAGGATCGCAAATTCTGTGCCAGTTGGGCTGTTCAGAATTGTTCAACATCTTGGAGCTCTGAATCATTGTCAATAAAAATCAAAGCTGATTTCTGTTTTCCTGCTTAGCGTGGTTTCCCAGGAGGAGATGGTGAGTGAATAAAATGAATGGTAAGAGCATGAGAGGTCAGTTTTAGCACACCAACTTGAAAAATGCTAATGGGGGCTGGGTCAGTCTTGTTTCAGGTGCTGTACAAAGACAGAGAGGAGACAAGTGCTGCCTCTGAAGGTCTGTAACATAGGTAAGCTTTACAATAATTTTCCAGTGAGTTTTCACACTAGAATAAATTACCTTGAAACCCCTTCAGAATGATAAAGGAATAATCCAGTTTGATGTTCCACTTGCGTGGGAACACCTTTTCCCCAAAGATGCCTGATATCCCACCAATCAACCTGTCTGTCTAGTGGAATAATGTGAGATTGTAGTTTTTATTATCAGGCTCTTCCCAGGGAGCCTGGGCTACTTTGTAGTGCTATATTCTTTGCAGTTCTCAGAATCATGTGCATTAAAGGTTGCTTAACAGCTGGTGAGTCACACAGCTTGTTCTTTGAGCTCAAATGCTCCATTAGGGCACATCCACTAGAGGTATTTTAACCTTTGAAAAAAATCAATACAAGTGGCTTAAGCATTCTAGATTTTAAGAAAAAATAAAACAAAAAAAAAAGCAAAACAAACGAACAAAACAGAAGACTCTAAATAACAACAAACTGCCTGCATGATGTTTGATAAATTAATCTCTCTTCCAGTCTTAGGGGTATAGCATTTCCTAGAGAGCAGCACAGTTCTTGTCTTAAAAAGTCACTGTGCTAGGGCATCAGACAAAGCTGAGTCTGAAGGGAGTAAAATGTCTTCTGAGTTATAAAAATCTTTAGTTCATTTTCTCATCATGGTCTGATGGGGGACAGACAAGGCACTTGGAAGTGTACTCCATAATTTCACAGGGGAGTTGGTCTTTTTCTTAAACCATGAACTGTATTTACTGCAGATAATTGCAAATATGGCTTATGTATAGCAATCCACAGTGCTTCACTAAGTAGTCAGAATGAGAGAGGAATTCTGTGGGTAGTGTGTATTTCCCTTGTGTTTAAATGTACCTGATGTTAAACAAGTTAAACTAGTCCTGCTTTCGCCAAACTTCTTAAGGAAACGAAGTACACGCTTCCACTTTCCTGGTCAGTGCCGGGGCTCCTCCTCTGTGATATAACTTGGTGGAGAAACATTGATTTGAATCAAATTTGACTGTGAGATGAAGGGCTGAAGGATATTGCAGTCCTCCAGATTTCATAAGGAGGAACAGTCCAGCAGAGGGAAAACAAATCAGTGCTTCCTTTAGGGAACATGCTGCAGAGTTTGCTCAGTTGATTATTAGACACTTGAGGATCCGACCCTCTGCCATGCACACACATGGCACAACTGGACAAAAACCAGATTTCTGAAGTGGTGCCTGTAGTGGTGCCTTAACCTACAAGGACAGTGGTTTAATTTTTCTCTTACGGCCTAACCTCAGTGATCTTATTTCTCATTTTGTCCCCTTGGGATAAATAACCTACCTGTATAATCACCAGCCCCCTCTCAGAACTCCCAGTTCGCCTCTGCTTTGGGCTCTTTGGCACGGATTTGATCCTCAGTAAAGGCGGAGAAGTCTCCCCACACATCTCTCTCCGAGCCCGTCGGGATGTGGCCGCAGCTGTCCCCGCTGTGGGACGCGCTGGTGCCGGGGCCAGCTCTGGGTCTCTCCCCGGGGCCCGGCACAGTCCAGCGGGGGAACCACGCCGAGCCGGCTTTGGGATCCAGCCTTTGGGTGGTGAGCGAGGCGGGTGACGAGCCCGGGCGGGGACAAGCCGCTCCTCTCTGGGGCAGGGCCCGAAGGCGGCGGGCAGGCCCCGAAGGCGGCGGGCAGGCCCAGCGGCCCAGGCCCCGGCTCCGGCAGGAGCGGCCTCAGAGTGCCCGGGGCAGAGCCGGCCCCGGGGCCAGGAGAGCCCTCGGCTGGGCCATGCCGAGCTCCCCGCGCTGGGAACGGGGAGCACCGGAGTGCGGCAGAGCAGAACGTTCTGGCGCTTCGTGCCACCAGCATGTCACAAGAGTTAATGGCAGATGTGGTTGTGAGAATGTTCTGTATTTTTAGACAACCTTTAATTAAGACACTCTCTATGTAGCAGCGACCAAATAATATGCTGCCACTTGAAAGCTGTCAGGAGGGAAAAAGTGTACAAAGCTTCCTGATGCAGCCCTCTTTATTTTTATCTGAAAGTGAATTAGGAAACCTTTCCAGTAACAATAACTGTCCTTTCACATGAAATGATTTATTTAATGCACACTGTAAATACTTTGGGCATCTATATGGATTTATACTTAACCCCTTTCACTTCACATTGTTTAATCTAGCCTCATATTAAAAAGATTACATCTGAAAGCTGAATGGGTTTTGTATCCCAGCCTTTTCTTCTGAGACTAATGTTTTATATAATTATTTTGATACAGCAGATTTTTTTTCCATCCTTTTGTTAACCTTTGTGAGGGGTGAACAGGCCTTTCAGGGATTTAATTTGGATTAAATGAAGAGAAAACAAATGTACCGTTCCATTTCAAACTTAAAAATGCCTTCAATAATAGCATATCTATTTGCCTATAGGGTTAGAAAGATGTAAGATGATAGAAGATTCTCTAATAGAGCACTAGTTTTTGCTTTGATATCCCAGAGATAAAGTTTATCACATAAAATTGGGCTTTGATAGAAAACAGTGAGGTTTCAGTAAATCAAGATATAAGAAATATGAAAAAACTTTATAAGCACCATTTTGACATTCCAAGAATTTTGATACTCTTCACTGTTTGATTAATCCCACTGTAAGTAGTAATTAGATTATTATCATTATTATTTAGGCAAGATATTGTGAACATTTCCAAAATTAAGTTGATTAAAATATGTAAACTGCTCCCAGCCTGGTTCCCAAGCTGTGTCCAAGGGTGACCAATACCCACTCAGGCTGGGAATGGAAAACAGTCTTAAAATTGCAACAGTAATAAATCTTTGTGCGGGTGGATGTTCATTCACAGACTTTGTCACCTGTGGAATTGTAAAAGCTACATAAGGCAGAATCAGGCCCAATTTTGCTTCTATAGGGCTGCTTATGTTCATCTGGAAGTGCACCCGAGTGGAAATGCTGGCAGGTGTGCTTATTTTCTGGCTTTTCTATTCAGTTTCAGCGTGTCTCCTTCATTCTTGTGTTTTGTTAATTTTATTGTCGGTAGATGCTTTGATATGCTAATGTGTAAGGAGCATTTGCCAGCAGTTGCACAGGGGGAGGCAATTCCTAAGCCTGGAAGGCTGATCAGGATGTTCCTGCAAGTCCACATTATTCTACATCACAGCTAGTAAATGCCATCCTGCTCTCAGCTGTGTACCTGTCCCCAGCTCACTGATGCCTTCTGAAACAACCTCATCCTTACTGAAATTATGCAAAGCATGTAGATAACACCATTAATATATATTCTATAGCAATACAAGTAAAGATTCCTAAGGATATCTGTAGTCAGTAGTAATGTTCAGGGAAATTTATCTTGGATTTTCAGATTCCAGCTCTTCTAGACTGAGGTGCAAAAGCTCAGTGGAGTGTCCTCCATGTGTGGGAAGGATGGTAGGAAAAGAGGTAAGTGGGACAGGTTTTTGAAAACAGAGAGGCTGAAGTATGTGCAGGTCCCTTGTGCATATGGGTATGCAGTGGTTTTTGGAGTGTTCTGCACAAGAGGAACAACAGAAACAAACAAACAAAAAGCAGCAGAAGGACATGTCTTATTGCTAAAAGTGCAAAATCATTATTATTTTTTAATTGAAAAGTGCTCTGTAGTTCTGTAAGCTGTTTTTACTTCTCAGACCCTTATATCTTTGTCAGGCAAAGGACAAATTAACTTGTTATCCTGTTTCCACAAGTGATTTTTAACACAGCAGTAATTACAGTGAATTGAAAACCAGAAGATGAAAATGGAGGATCCATTTCTCATGTTATTTTTCAGATAATCTCCTCTAATATCTCTGGGAATGGTGCCACATATCACAAATATCAGCATCTGAACCAAATCTGATATTGTTGCTCACACTAAATAGCTCTCAGTTCTGGAGCAGACCTGCAACAGCGCTTGAAAGGTGTTAGCCACAAAAATGCTACCTCCCAAAATAGTTCTTCAGGCAGTGATATCCGAGAGCCAGAAACCAATGAGATGAATAGTAGTGCAGGTGATAATGACTGTTACCAGACACATGAGAATTTGACCCTGAAAGGCTCCTTTTTGAGCACCCTGTATTAACAGAGGTTAAGTGAATATTATTTCAGAGAGACGCATTTTGTACAAAAGGTGATTATCTTCTCTTGGACTGGCTGCAGCAGAAAAGCCCATGGTCACAGCTGGAGGCTCACAAGCCCTTCTTCAGGACTGATGCTTGAGCCCCAAGAAGAATCAATTTATAAAGTATAGTACTTTCATTTCAGTGGCAAAATACCCAAACTGTCCTCAGCAGTGTTGATGTGCCTGGCCTCAGAGAATGCTGGTTCCCTGTGCCATCCAGGCTCAATCAAAATCTATCCTGGAAGAACAACCGGCATATGGAAAGGGGAGGAAAGATACAGACACATCAAACACTGGAACAAAGAGACACTGGCCCTGCCAATTTTGGAAAAAATAAAAGGATAGAGCTGTCAGTGTCCTGGGTTGCTAATGAGTTGTGATGGATTAGAAACCTTCATTAATTTTCTGTGGAGGTGAATAGCAGAGACCAGCTCCTGATGTGTTATTTCAGTGTAACCAAGGGGCGGGCCTGTGCCTCAGACACATATTCATGAGCTTTATTAGAGATATTTTGGTGAGTTCACTGCAGCTGTAAAACCTCCTCAAGAAGCTGGCTTAAAACTTGCCTTTAGTGAAGCTGCTGCCATCAGGCTCAGAGCTGGCTGGAACTGGCTGTGATAACATCAGGTGTGCAGTTGTTGCACCTTGCTAAGCTGTTACCAGCTGTGCATGAATCCACACACCATGACTAAGGCAGGTATTTTTCCTGTTGTCACCAGAGCTGTGAGAGCCGAGCTGAAGGAAAGAGATGTTAGTTGGTCATGTTGTGTTTTGGCTTCTCTAGCCAGCAGACAGTCAAATAGCTTCTTAGAAGGTAGCGTCTGCTCTTACAGTCTCAATTACTTAGATAAAAATGACTTGCAAGCTCACAGGCAACTTTAGCCTGGTGGTACTGAATAAAAAAGCTATTTATGCTGTTTTCCAGTGTTTGTCCGATATCACTGAGTGCTCAGGTTTGACTCTAATTACATTTCTATGCAGCTGAATATCAAGGGGCTTTGTGGCAGCTGAAGATGATCTCTAGAAGCCCCATGGCTTGATGTGCTTCAGCTGTGGGATGAGCCTGTACAGGGACCACTAGAAGCCTGAGTGCTTGCTGGGTGAGGACAGAAGTGTGGGGAGGGGTTATTTTTCCTTTTCCTTAACCCCCCCACCTCCTTTCATTTTCTTCTTCTTTCCTTGCAGGGCTGTGTGGTTCAGCTGGGTTTGAAAGCGATTTGCCATGTTCTTTCTGCCTTTATCCAGGCCACAGTATACCTCAGAGGATGTGCTTTTTAGTTGCTCTTTATTCTTATCTCCAGGAATTTTTTTCCTCAAAGAAAGGCTGTAGTGATTTTTCTGGCAGGGTGTTGCTGCTGTAGCAGCAGAGGGCTGTGGGTCCTCACCAGAAATGTCAGCCCTTTGCCATGAGGCAGTGAGTCTGCATCTGCAGTGCTTCTGATGTGAGCTATCATGGTTTGGGGAAGAGATTTTGACAGGAACAGCACTGTAGAGTGTGCCTTAAAAGCATTATGCACTTGCTTCACTAAACTGGAAACACACTTTTACTTACAGCACCTGCTAACAAAGAATTGCAATGACTAATCTTCATTTAGAGGTTGCAGTCTTACACTGCACGCAGCTTGGCATTTGAGCTATGTCCAGAGAGCCTGACTGTGCCCAGGGAGCCCCTGTGTGGTGCCACCAGCTCAGGGATGGTGTCTGTGACCCTCATGCAGCCTGTTCAGGCTGCATTTTTAAAAAAAATATTTTTGGTTCTCTGGTCTCCTGCAGCCCCTTTGCCCACACAGATAGATGGTTAAGAACAGTTTGCATGATGCTGTGCTGAACTTCTCACCTTGCTGCTTGCACAAGGGCACCCCTCCAGCCCCCAAAGCACTGTGGTTACAAGCACTGCCATCCCCTTCTGTTGTTGTACTGTGAGAGAAGTTTCTTGTCATGATTTACCCATCTGCTGCGAGCTAATGTCCACACCCGTGTGCTGTAAACCCTCCTGCCAGCCAGGGTCACCAAATGGGCTATGCCATGCTCCACACAGATGTGCCATGCTCCACACAGTTGTGCCACGCTCCACACAGTGACACACTCTCCAAAGGGGACATGCCATGCTCCACACAGTGACACACACTCCTCCATCGGCATTGATTGCACGTGGGCACTGTCAGGGAGATGGGGATTGACCCTGAGAAGTGCCTGAGGAGAGGAGCTGAGCTCCAGCCTGAAATGCAACCCTGGGAAAGAATTCCCATTATTATTTTTTGTATTTTTTCATTTTTTCTTTTTTTATTTTTTGGTTTAAATCACATTTGGATGGTGGTTAATAGCCAGATCACTGAGATTGCCTCTCCAAACTAATGAAACCATAATTACTGTTGCATTTTTCTTTTTTTGCTACATCTTCTTCATTTGATATGTACTTACTTTAATTTTTTAAGAAAAGAAAAACCATAGATTTATTTATTTTTAAATTTTCCCTATATTTTGGCAGTGCTATACACCCCCCACATGGATCTGTCTTCCTCTGTGCTGAAAAGACAGGCAATAGGGCAGTCTGGAAGGATTTACAAGATAAAGTGACAATTGCTACTTTATTTTTTTACCTGAAATGAGCTTTCTGGGGCTGAAGCTTGTTTCTTCTGTTCATTTATTGGGTGCTGGCGGCAGTGGGATCTCAAGCCTGTGTTTTATTGGAGCTGCTGGATCTACATCACAGCTCTGTTTTGTTTCATGGGTCTCTTGATACATGAATTGCTGATTAAGACTTTTCAAATTGTTTGAAAGAGCTCTTAGTGCTGTGTTTTCTATTTATGTGACCTTTCTACTTGCAGACAAAATATCTATTATCTTCCTTTTAAAAATCATCAATTACTCAGTTAGGATTTTTTAAAGAATTTTAATTTTTCAGCAAAATTCTTCTTTAAGCATAGTCAGGAAATGGGTGTTTAATCAGAGAGCTTGGGAAATGCCAGCATTCTATGGCTTATGGCCACTAAATGATTCTGTAGAAACCACGTATGTGGAATAGGCAGGTTTTGACATTCAAGCCCAGGAAGGACATTTGCAATGAGGTTTTTTTCTGGGAGGTCTCAGTGATCTTTGAGAGGTGACCACTGATGTAAGTAATTAGAATTTTGGTGTTGCTTGGGGATGCTAAATGAAAATAGGTTATTAAATAGATTTTACTGGAAACAATTTATGAATAATTATCTCCTGAATAATCAGAAACATTAAACTGAAAAGAATAGATATGTCATTAAAAAAAAAAAAAGAGAGAGATGGGATCAAAAGGGATCTGGAATTAGCATTCCTCATTATTTTAATGCCAGAACATGCTTCTGTATTATTAATAGATGGTAAAGCTACTGCAGATTTTTCTGACTGCATTTCTACAGCTTGAAGAATCATAATCATCCTAGGGCTGAATATCCCTTTCTTAACAATGGCACCTGTTTTACCTTCCTTAGTTTGTCTCTCAGAACAAAAAAGGTCCTGTAAGGTCACCTTTGGCTCAATCCGTAACCAGGGCATTTTTCTGTAGTTTACTCATCACAGTGCAGGCAGACAAGCTCTGAAATCTTTTGAAAATTGAATAGTCAGATAATATTTTTCCTTCTCTTATAAGCATTTCACAGTACTGCATTTTATTTCTTACCTCTTTTAATAGTATTTCCTTCCAAATGCATTTTTCTCCCTATGTAATATGTCATTAAACTACAGAGCATTTCAGCCTGGACTTTCCCCAAGTGTTATGGCCTATTCCCAGCCAGCCCTGTGAAGTCGACTATTATTCCTCATAGCAGGGTTTAAAAATAATTGCCCAGCTCCATTTAAAAAAAGGCAGTTAGATAATGATTTAGTCCAAAAGGCGTATTTATCTGTTACAGAGCTGGGTAACGATCAGGATCTGTTTGCTGATCAGGTCACAGCCAGGAGTGTGGTTATTTCCACGTGTTGGAGGGACTGGCAGCGCACCCAGGGGTGCTGCCCTGGGGGTGCTGGGTGGGAGCACTGGGGGTGCCCATCCCCAGCCCTGCCCTGGCCCAGGTGAGCCCTGGGCTGGGATGCCCCGAGCTGGGGGTTCAGGGGGTGCTTGAGCAGCGGGGCTGAAGGCTGGGGGTGGTTACTGAGGGGTAATGCCTTGTGGGGCGGTGTTGGGAAGGGGCATTCCTGGAGATGCACTCCTGAAAACCTCACAAAAGAATGATGAAAAGGTTGGGGAAAGCAGCACTCCGCTGTGTGAATGCTGTTGGGGTTTTTCTGGGTTGCTGTTTAACATCTCTATTTTATTTGAAAGAAATGCCTGCAGTTTGGAGCTGATGTAAAGTCCATTGAAGATGAAAGAAAAGCTAAAGTTGCATTGAGTGAGCTTTGCTAATGGTTATTTTAAAAGACATTTTTTTCTCTTGATTTATGAATTAATTCTCTTGGTCTTCTTTTTAATTGGTGAGACAGAAATTCGATGGGCTCAGTGGCAAAAAATCATTCAGAAGATATTTAAATAACTGTTTTCATGGAGAGGTGGGGGATATTATCCTTTCCTAGTGCACTGAACTAATTCTGGAAAAATAACAGAAATTAATGTAATAGGAGGACATAACCAGGCAGCCACAGTTGAGAACAGGTTGTTTTACTTACTTGCCCTGTGATTCTGTGGTAGAAATATGGGATCAGGTAATAAAACTAGAACACACTCCCACTTAAATGAATGGAGCCATTCATTTCAAGGACAGCTTCAGGGTTTTTAAGCTAGCAATGTAACTGACTGAATTCCCTACAGGCAGATGAACCAGTGAAGGAAAAATGTACAGAATAAGGATTTCAGGTTACAAGCTTTAGTCTGTTGATTTGATATGTTTGTTTTGGTTTGGTTTGGTTTTTTTCCCATTTCTCCTTAAATACTGAGGCTAATTACTCTGTTGAGAGTGGGGAGGTGATGGAGAGGGAAGAGCTGGGTTTGGTAGAAAGGATGGTCTTTGTGACCACATCCTTCAGTCTGCAGAAGCAACTGAACCACTAGAGCTCTGCAATTCTGAAATTAACCTATATCCAGTAAAATGTAGACTGCCTTTTTCTAGGTACGTGGTTGATCCAACAAGAGTCTTTTGAGAGTGAGAAGGTCTTGCAGTAGAAACAATAAAACAATATTACTATGCTTTAATATAATAATATTTTAGGAAAACAATGAGCTGGTTTCTCTGCTGGAGGCAGGTCATAAAGAGAAGGGTTTCTGGAGCTCTTCACTCCTTCCAAGCGCTGCTCTGTGAACAATAGCATCTGTGATGCTGAAGGCAGATACAGAGGGCTCTTAGCTTCTGCTATTTCTGCAGAAGGCTTGTCTTGACTGTGGGAACACTCCCACTAAAGGCTAGAAGAGATTCCACATGACCCTTTTCCCCATTCAGGATAATGGTGTTTTTCCCAATAGGTTTTGAAAGGAGGGGAGAACATATTGTCAAAATAGACCATTGCAGGAAAATAAAGGTATTTCAGATAAGCACATCTGAAGGATGTGACTCTCCTGTGGGAAAGTCAATAGCAGTGCAGAAACATGGCATTATCTTTTGCAAGGCCAAAGTGCAAGCAGTGCATCATCCTCCACACCCTTCGGGACCTTACTTGAATTTGCTTTTGTTTGTGATTGTGGGGCGTGGTGGATAAGTGGATACTGCTTCACATTTTTCTCTGAGTCACTTGGTCTGTCCCCTTCAACAAGGGAGAGCAGAGGGAGTTGGTTTTATGGATCATCTAGAATGTGAATCAGGGAGAAGGCATCCCACTTAATTTTTCCTTTCCTCCAGGAAAAAGATCTCATGCAGTGGAAGCAGAGAACAGGAGGTATCAGATGGGCTCTCTCCTGCTATTAGATATCACTGCTGCTTCACCAGGCAAGGAGGACACTTGGAGGCTCAGCAGTATTTATTTTTTTTCCTCCCACACCATAACCACTCAGTGATTCTAGCTCTGGTTATCTCATGTGCTCACTTTGTCCTTGGTAAAGGGGTAGAAAGGGTCCCTTCACAAGTGGAGGGGATTTGCAGGATATCAGCCCTGCCTAACGTGTCACAGGGCAGTTCCAGGACTCAGCAAAGGCTTTCCTCCCACTGGTGCTGCTGTCATCCCATGTTCCTTCTCCCTGCCCATCCCTTTGGAGAGCTGTCTCTCCATTCTTGTGGGCTGAATGCCTAATGTGGACTTGTGGCACCTTAGAAATTTCCCAGGAAATTCAGTTTGGACTTTGGCAACTGCTTGGCTTTTTACATGAAGCTGAAAAAACTGGGGGTTTTCCCTCTTCTGAGCACATTTCATGGTGTCTATGATCCCTCTTTACTGAGGACACAAGACAGTTCATGCCTAGAGAGGGATCATTACAAAAATGAGTGAGAACCTGGGGAAAGAAGTGCTTTCACTTCTGACTCTATTTCTGAGTGAGTTTAAACATGCTCATTTTGTACCTCCAGGCTTTGTGGAAGAGCAGCGATCCCACCCAAAACTGAGATAGAGGTGACACTCCTGGAACCAGAAGAATGGGAGAGCAGTTGCAAGGGCAAGGAGCTCAGCCTCCAGCTCCAGCCAGAGTCACTTATGTCATGCCTAATGACAGAGTCATGCCTAATGAAAGTTCAATGTGTTTTTGAAGCCATCCAGTGTTTGTGTAACTCCAGCTTTACCAGCAGCCTGTCCCTGAGTTTCCCCTTCCTTATATCCATAAAACATACTTCTATAATATCTAATGTTTTTTTCTGCAATATGAGCCCATCACTCTTGGTTTTATGTGCTGCACATGTGGTGGAAAGATGCTCCCCTTTCTTTTGGAAATGTAAAAATTGTATGTATTTATTCATATCAGCTTCTTCTCATTAACCTCCCTGTTTTGAGCCTTTTTTATGTCCCTCCCTTCATTTTCCTTTGTCTCTTGAAAACTAAAATCCTCTTTTCATCAAAAAGCAAAACCAACTGGAGGAAAGAACCCTGTGAATGTCAGATGAGTTTTGCAAACCTTCGCGCAGCCCTTTGTCTGTCTCCTCTGTTTAGACAGCAAGCTCTTCAGAGGAGGGGCTCCTTTCCTGTGTTTGTACAAGTGCTTAGCAGGCTGAGGCCCTGATAGAGCTGGGTTCCTTGGGGGCTATCGTAATGCACAGTACTAATGAACCATATGTTGGGTTAGCCAGGAAAATGCTCAGGCAGTAGGCAGATTTTTCCCTTAATGAACCAGGTATTGCTGAGACAATGCAGACCATTTCCCCTTCTATCCCACTAATAATACATTTCACTTCTAGAGGAAGTAGTCCTAGGGATAGTGACGTATTTCAGGCTTTGTGGGCCTTATTGTTAATCTCTAAATGTCTACAGTATATTTAGAAGAATGTTTCTGGAGTATTTGGCAAAGCAGACGCTCAGGAGTTATCTGTCATCCCCCTCGTGGGGCAGCAGTTGTGGTGTGGGGACAGCCCTGCTCTCAAACCTGGCCAAAGCAGTGAAATATCTTGACTCAGGCTCAGCATCCTGCCAAGCTTTATTGCATTTTGGATTGCTTTTGGTTTGGCTCACTGGCTGAGCAAGTTTTTGTCAGTCTGTGAAGAGCTGCACGGGTGTACCCCCAGCAGCTACACACAGCGATCAGCCCACTTCAGGTAGGGAGCAGCCTTGAAGTGATCAGCCTGTTTTAGAGGGGTCTGTCAGTGTCAGCAGAATTGGTTGGTTTTGCAACTAGATGGAAACTCTGATTTTCAAATCTTTCTTTCTTTCTTTCAGATCCAGAGAGATGTTATCATCATGTTTTATTTCACTCTTACCAGTTCTGTCTTATTATCATCAAAATATTTTGAGCAAAGTTTTAGGTGTGTAACAACACTTAGAGATGTTGACATCAAGATGAAGCATTTAGACTTTTATTTTTTAGGGAAGAAAAAACTTGGAATTTTAATTTCATTAATGTTTTTCAAATTGTCCTGAGTTAAAAGCAAAAGGGACACAAGGTCATGTTTAAAAAGGTCATGCTTAAAAGGATTGGAAAGGACACCAAGATGATGCCTTAAGTTTTAGCTCTCATATTTTTCAGATTCTGTACTGCATTAGTATGCACTCTGAAAGAGTGTTAGCAAGTCCTCTTTGCAGTTTAGTTAGACTAAAAGATTCTTTTCCAGCCCAAGAACCAAAGACACTGTTGCAGCTTCAGGCCCAAAAAGTACAAACAGCAGTGAAGTGAGGAGAGCAGTCTGGGAGGATGGGACTTCATAGCCTGAAGTTGAGTTTGGGCAATTAATCCCAGTATGGAAATGGACCAAAACATAAAAGTGTGAAAACTCGTGACCCATTTCCATCTTGGGTGTAGCCTTGGCCAGGCTCTTGCACTGCCCCAGGTGTATCCTTTGAAGGCTTTTCTAATAAATACCTGCTTTATTCCTTTAACTCTGTCCAGCCTCTGTTCTAGATGGCCTTTCAAGGCATCCAAGAATACCCAGCCTTCAGCCAGAGGTCTTGTGGGACACTTGAAGTTCTTCCTAGCTCTAGGTGAGCCTGGCAAGGTGATGGTTGATGCTGGCATGGTCACCACAGCCACCCTGCCCTGGTCTGGCTCTGCTGGGACAGGGGTGTAAATCTGCTGGAGCTGCCTGAGGCTGCAGCTCTCTGCTGTCAGATCTCAGCTCGGCAGGAATCACTGGGAATGGGGGGAGGGAAATCGAGGACTAGCTGCTTGGTAAATCCTCCCACTTCCCTCCTCCCAGTGGAGACATTTGTGATAATCATGGAGAACGCTACCACTTCAGCCTGCAATAATAACCACGGCGCAGCGCTCCGCCGTAATTGCCTCGTGCCCAGGGGAGGCACAGGGCTGCTTTCCTTTTATCATTGTCTTCGGTCTTGGGCTCGGGTTTTGCCTTCTTCTGTCAGTTAAACATTGCTCCACATCATCATCTTGATTCCCCTCACCAAACAACACATGGGGTTATTTTTAGGTGGGAGAAGGGATGTGCAGGGCACCATGGGGTCGATATTTATGAGTAAATTCAAACAGAGCATGATCCACACGGTCCTGTAAAGTGCAGATCTGTTTGAATTGAGAGAACTATTTTAGTGAATTTACTGTTGCCTTTGATATGCTTTTTATATGTTCTTGTCAGAAGCTGAATTAAAAAAAAAGTGCTGCAGTTCAGTGTTAGGCTGTAAAAACATAAAAATCTGGCAGAGAAAGACCTGTCATCATAACTTTCATCATGTTTCAAATCCTTACTTTGCCACATCTGCTCATTACATGAGACGGGCATGAATTCAGAGCAGCTGAGCTTTGAGAAATTCTGTTACAGAAGGTAGCAACTGATTAAAAGGTCAGGAGATGCCTTCAAAAATATTCCTATGGCCTCTTAGCTTCATGAATTTCTTAAGTGGGATGCTGGTAGACTGCATTGCTGCATGTGTTTAGACACAGATTAGGCTGAGGAATGAATTAGAGTGAGGTGTAAAATAACTGAAATGTAAGCTGTGCAGCAAATGTGGTCTGAAAAATGGTTGGTGTTTTTGTACAATAAAAGTAGAAAAAAGACCATGGCCATTTTGGGAGCACAGTGGGTGAGATCAAGCATGAAAGGGTAAAGTTAATGGTGCTGTGGCGATTCATCTTAGCTGATGATCTTGCCTATGGGCTTTAACTCTGTTATTTGGTCAACAAATGTGATTGTAGTTATTATGTTTAAGAGAAGCTATGGATTTTCAGTCAGAATGATCTTTGCTTTTGTTTTTCCTATTATTCTCTTTCCATCTGAAATATAGGCTTGCTGCAAAAGCACTGCTGGGCTGCATCTCCCCTGTTCTGCAAGTGGCCTCTGGAGGCAACAGGGCAGTCCCCGAGGAGGTGGGTGGGCTCCCCCTGTGCAGTTCTGATCACTCTGGATGCTGATCCCAGGGGCATGGGGCAAGCAAAGGGCTGCCTCCCTTCTACTGCTCTGCCTGAGCAGCCTTCCCTGGTGCTGGAAGCTTGTAAAGTCCCTGCAAAGATTCTGAGATTAGAAGAATGTTCATTTTAGTTTGATGTATAATTTTCTCTCTTAAAGAGGTTTTAAGCAAAAGAAGAAAGGTAACATAATCCAAGGAATCCAGAAGGTGAGAATTAAAAAAAATAAAAGTCTCAAGAATCGTGCTTTTGGCTAGTTACCATAACAAAGAAAACAAGGTGCTGGTTGTGTATTCACATTGATGAATTGTGATCAGATGATTCCATAGGCTTTGTAGCTTATGCATAGAGGGAAAAGGCTTTCTTCAAGGCCGTTTGCTGGCTGGATTTTAAGGTCTTTAGCCTGAGTCACCTGGACAAGTAACTTCACAGCTGGGTGGTGTCAAGGCCACTTATAGCCCTCCTGTGGCTTTTGGGTTTTAAGTGGTGCTGTACACAGTCCTCTGTTGCAGTTGCAGCATCCCTTAATAGATAATATTTTAAAATGTACAAAGATACATTTGGTATAAATATAGCTCACAGCATGAGGCACTGAATAAAACATTTCTCTTCACTCATCGGGGAGGATCATGCATAACTTACTCTTGGATCTGCTTCATCATTCAGGCGTTGGAGAGTCACCCCTAATTTGTGAAAACATATGGCTTATTCCACCCTTCCACACTGAGAATTCATTCGAGGCATGCTTGCCTGCAGTCTTGTGTTCACCATCTGGATCAACCTTCTGCAAGTCGAGGTAATTGGGAGTTACGGCAAGGGGGAGCAGGGAAGTGAGTTCCTCCTCCTCTGCTAAAATGCGAGGACATCTCTTCTGAATCTTGGCTTCATTACAGCCTGATAGACTGAATCTCAGAAAGAAAATCACCAGGCAAATAGCCAGGTTAGTGAAATCACAATTTAGCCAATAACTATGAACTAACAAATCATTCAACTTTTTTTAGATTACATCTTGATTAACTACCTAGCAACAGTGAGTGAGGGAAAACTTACTGTGGATCCAGTAGGAAAGTGGTATGTCACAGATCTATTGTCTATCATACATCATACCTCTGGGTGGATGGAAGCTTTGAACTCCCATTGTTCATGTTCACATTTGATGGAATAGACAAATCTTAGACTACATATGCCACAGTTAGGCAGGAGTTTTTCTTGGAAAAACAGTATGTGGCTTGTTTAGGTTTTTCCACTTGTTCTAATGCTGGACACACAGTTCTCTCTCCTGGAGGGAGCCTTGGCATGTGGTCAGAGCCCTCCTGGGTGTGTGTTGGACAGGCTGCATTCCCAGAGCATCCCCCAGGCTGGGCAACCCACAGAGACCTGTGATGGGAACAGTCATTGCAAACCACTGAGATTTTGCTCAGTCTTACTGCAGTCCTTCGGCTGCCCCTGTTGAGCTAGCAGCTCATTCTAGCTTGGAATGCAGTCTGAAATGCTCAGTTCTGCTCTGAGCTGCTTAGTAATGCCAGCGCTTTCTCACTCTACCTGACTGTCACCTGGTATATTCCCAAGCAGAGAAGGAAGTTATTATTGACTTAAGTCATCTTTATGCCATGGGAACTGGTTGCATACTGTGTTAATAGCAATGGTAACAGTTAAAGCATTTTTTTAGAAAACCAATTGCAGCTTTGTCCTACCCTGTTGTACTGGTACAGAGCCTTCGTGACACGATCTCTGTTTCTTTCAATAACCATAACCTCATCCAGTTTCTGAAACAAGATTTCATTTAAGTTAGTCCTGGATCAACAACAGATACAGAACTATGTCAAAACTGAAAACTAAAAGGCTTTCTTATGATGTTGGAAGCCCCTAATGGACCATTTACTGTCTGTGTGTGCAGCAGAGTCTGCAGTTAAAGCTATTTTCTGTGCCGAGCTTCTCCAGCCTGTGTGATTTTATCACCTGGAATTACTAGCAGCCCTTCTTATCTACTACTCAGGTAGCAGAGCAGTGTTCATCCAAGCTGTCTGCATGGGAGTTAAACTGCAGTTTACCCATTGCTTGTGAATCCAGCCAGAATACTGAAGCAGGAAATGGGTCATACAGGGCTAAACTGGGGCTGGGGTTTGCATGTGATGGCTTTCAGATAGGTGAACTCTTGTTTATTATGTTGGAAAGAGTGGCCACGTGCACGTCGTGATTTGTCAAGATCTATCAAACACAGGAAAGTGGCCAATTTAATCCCACAAGTCCCTCTGGGGCAGTACTTCTGGCTCCCTCTTTGCCACAGCTGAAGGAGTTTGTGTGGATGAAGCCTGTCCTGGAGGCCACTGCTGTGGGCTTGCTTTGAAGACATTCTGGTGCATGTTTTGGGCAAGATTTCACTACTGCTGCCTTAAGCTGCAGGAAGGTTTCGCTCTTTCAGGGCTGGCTTTCAGATCCTCCTGGGCCTGGGAACATACATGAAGTAATATATTACTTGTTTCAAAGTTGAGAAGGATATAAAAATATTCTGCTCTGGCAGTGCCTCTGAATAGCTTTCACAATTTCCTCTCCTCACCACCCCCTCGTATTCCGTCTCTCCTGTGCGTTTCTGCAGGAATGCTGTGCAGGGTTTTGCGTTGGCTGCAGTTGGCTGTGTCCTCCATCACCCAGCTGCTCCTTCACACCACTGAGCATCCCAGGGAATCACCCAGCACAGCCTGAACTGCAGGCTGGGAGAGAGAGAGAGGTGGGTGCCTCAGGACAGTGAGATCTTTCTTACTGCTCTGGGGATACTTGGTATGTGAGCATAATTTCATCCTGGGATCAGTTAAGGGTATGTATGACAGGATTGTGCCTGTCCTGGTCTACCCTCTTAATTTCCTTCTCTCTTAATCATAGTGTTCAAAATTATTAAAACAGATTAAAATGAAAACTAGTACCATAATCAAGCAGAATGTAATAGCTGGTTTTCATGAAATAACATTAAAATAAAAGATAAATAATTTATGAGTATGTCTCTCATCAGCTTTGGGTGGCTGTAAACCAACACTAATGAGCTACTGCCCAAACCTCAGGAATTAATGCAGCCAGGTTCTCCTCTTCAGGCCCCAAACATGTCCCAAATGACAAGATTCTTCATATGCCTTTCTTAGACCATCCTATCTTAGAATTTTTATGTGTGGAGTTTCAAACTTTAAAATAGCCTCATTTATATGAATCTGAAGATTTACAGGATATTGAAAATGTTCATTATTTGCAAATGTAAGTTTTTATTAATGAACTCTCACAAGCCACCTACATGCCTGGTTAGTCATACCCTTGATTTATAGAGAGACACATCAGGAGGAACAAGAGGCCGTGTAAAGTAAGAAGGAGGACTGACTCTGGCTTGGCTATAGCCTGGGTTACCAAACACACAGATTCTGGATTATTGGTATTTCTGAAAGGCTTTGGCACCAGCATTTTCCATATTTGCAGAATACCTCTCAGACAGGCAGGTCATAGCAATTTTAAGTTGTTGGATTTTTTTTTTTTTAAGTTTAATTGAGCTGTAAATAAGCATCTGTACCTTCAACATGATGATGAGTCTAATGAATATTATCTCTAAAATGGTATGAGTATGTTCACAGATGTAAATTTGATAGGCTATGTAGCCTAAGAATGCTCCAGGAATGCTTGGGGGAGCTTCTCGCCGTTGAGATTATCAGTTTTTTTCTCCATATGGATGGGTGTAAATGGAGATTGATGGGAGGAGCTGCTACTGTAACATACCCTTTAGGATGGTTCCTTTGTTTCAATATGTAGATTGCATTTTGAAGATGTGAAGCTAATTTAAACAAAATGAGATGTATAGATGCTTTATGTTCTCCTTTCTCTTCAGCTTTTGCTCAGCCCTATGTAATTTTGCAGGAAGAGGTTAGTAGCTTGCAGGCACATCTTGGTGCTGAAGAAAATTTCAGTCTTCACCCATGGTTTGAATGGAAACAGCAATATCTGACGAAAATATGGTGAGAGGGGTGAGGAGATGATGATTTGAAGAATGCATTTTGATTTGAAACCTTTGTTTTGGGATTGTTTGCAGCCAGTGACACAGCTCTGGGACACAGGTGGGGAGGCCACAGCTCCCTGTGCGTTCTGGGTGGCTCCAGAGATGCTCCTCAGGGTCTGACTGCAGCTCCTCTTCCCTGCCTTCCCTCCTCCTGCTGCTGCAAGGGAGGGAGAGTCACTTGCTTAAACACATTTCGTGAAGGAAGCTTTTATGAATTGGCCAAGGCAGTCAATCAGATTCAGTTTTACTCTTATGGGTGGTGTCCTGTACAAAACAATATTCTGGACATTCAGTTGAAACAGAGGAAGTCAGATTTTTTTCCCACTGGACATGTTATTTCAATCTGCATGCTATTTATATTTGTAAAGTTTAGTGTTTGTGATCTGTTTACTTTCTCACTCCAGCTCATTTGCAAGCTGACTCAGGGTGTTGCATTCTAACTTGGGAAGCAATTTGATTTTGATACAAAAAATAGATCGATTGTAATTCCCAGGGTGAGAACAAGGTTACTAATTCTGTTGATATCTCAGAGCCATTTCTTGATAGTGAAAGTCTGTAACTTTTCTGCCATGATAAATTCCATACATTTTAAGGTCTATACCTTATGCTTTTTTTTTTTTTTTAAAATTTATGCTTCTTATCGTTTCTTTGGAAAATACTGATGTCTGTGTTTTAGCACAAAAATCAGTGCTAGATTTCTTGGCAGTGAAATGTTATTCATGCTGTGTACATAAGCTCTACATTGTCTTAAAGATTTTGCAGGTAGCTGGGAAAGACAAGATAGGCATTTGTCTTGTGAAAGAAGCTTCCTATGTGATTTTAGCTGAGCTCTGGGTTTTGGAGCCAACTTAGCATTTAAAAGCTAGGCACACTTTAAAAAAATCTAATTAGTATTTAGAATAAACGGTACCATTAATTGCAGTCAGTTCTCTATAAAAAGAATTAACTAACACTTAATTGCATTTAACTACAATTATACAAGAAGATGCAAAAATGTATCTTGATTAGAGAAAGAAATAGAAATAGTTCAGGTTAATTCTTTTCTTTGGTAATGAGTGAAATTTGTACAGAAGAATTGCATTATCCTGTGGAGCTGTCATTGGCTTCTTCCTGTAGTTGCTTCTCATTCTTGAAATAGATATTCAAACACCCGTCTGTCATTTAAGGCTGGAATATTTTTCCTTCTCAGACAATAATTCTCTGCACCCAAAGCTGAAAGCCTTCCAGCTTTATGCTATCTCTTCTCTGTGGGGGTGCAGGTAGGAAACAACTGTATAAGTTGGCAAGTATATTTCTTCATTATATAGTTTGCAGTGAAGTGAAAATGAAACTATTTCACTTTTGGTTTGTTTTTATTTCTCTTTTTTACAAATGGCTCAAACCTTTGTTAAAAAATATTCCAAGTGCTAATCCAGGAGGGGGCAGGAAAGAAAGGACATGTGTCCCAAAGCCCTGTTAGGGAATGAAAGGTGCTGAACAGAATTATTTTCTGAAAGATTGAAACCTGGTGTGTTGTGTGAAGTCTAATTTTAGACCACATTATGCTGCAATATGGTATCAGACTCAAAGAGCAGCAGGTGTCAGAGAATCTGCTAGCTGACACTCCATGTTACAGCAGAAAAGCTTTATTAAATTCATTTTCTAAGCTGCAAATAGGACTCTGACATGGTGTGAAATTCAGCTAAACTGAACTTCTTCAGCTCCTGCTCTAGCATGTCATGGATTTTTTGTAATCACCCACTGTGATCTGGCCAGCCCAAGTTTGGAAATGCTGGCTATTAGCCTTAGCAGGAAAATGCTTTGCTTTTAAGTACTGTGTGCTTCCCACCCGCAACCTAATGAATCCTCAAGGGGGTCTGAAATGAGACAAAACCCAATCCTGAACCAAGTGGGAACAGGAAAATGTATTTCATGCCTTTCCCACAGGAGATGGGTCTAATTCACTGAGAAATATTTTGTTATGTGGCCAGGATTATCTGGATGAAACAGCTATTTTTATTTTGAATATCTGAAATACAGCTATATGCTAATTTTTATTAATGAGACATTTTCTTGAAAATTTAAAATGCTTTTCAGGGTAGAGAGTGAAAATATATGGACACAACAATGGCAAAGTTGTTTGGTTTTTGTTTGTTTTTTTTTTAAAGCATGCTTCCTATACTAGTGGTGTGAACAGCAAAACCACCCTGGCATGGGAAGGGCTCTGTCACTGTGTGCTCTGTGCTGTCACCTCTCCTGCCCCAACAGGGCTGTGTGTGCTGGGTGTTCTGGCAGCCAGAGCTCTGTCTCACATCCTTGTGGCACTTGTCCTGCGCTTCTGCACTTCTGCTTCAACAAAAGGCTGCAGAGAGGTGGCTTAGTGGCACACAGGCTCACAATGTCTTCCAGAGATTGATAGAAAAGAGGTGGGAAAAAAAAATAAATTCCTGCAATGCTCCTAATTTTGACAGTGTGGTGCCCAGATTTACCTGTGGCTGTTGTGTAAGGGGAACTCAGTGCCCATAACAATAGGGACAGCATTATCAAAAGAGTTGCCATTCATTTTGGACTGTTCTGACTGGGTTTAAGCATCCCTGGAAATGCTGAGACGCAGCAGAGAAGATCAAAAAAGAACTGTCAAAGCTCTGAGTCTGTGGAATTAATTTAGAGAGCTCCCCTCAGACAAAACACTGTCAGGTAAAGATGGTGTTTTATACAGATCAGATGTGATCAGCTGGGCATTGCTGGCCATCTCAGGGAGCAGCAGAACACAATAAAAGTGAGATGTTCAGGCTGTGAGCTGAAGTCCTTTCCTTATTTTTTGGGAGGGGAGGATTCTGCACTACCTCTCTTTTTAAGATGATTCCATGTCTAATCTCATAAAAAGTAAATAGATAAATAGATAAATAATTTCTAGGTGTGCTTATAATTGATTTATTTTCTATTCACAGTTTGGGTCCTAGTCCTTGTTGGGAGTCTGAACTGCTTTTAGCCTGTCAAGCTGCTTTGCTCAGAAGGCAGCAAAGGAATGTGGAAGCAAAAAATTATGCAGAGAAGAACTGGAAAATTTAGGGTTTGCATACAGACACCCTTCACAGTCTGGCTGGCTGTTTCTCCTATAAATTGTGGGAGATTATGGTTTTGGATAATACTTTCTGGTATCTCATTCAAATTCTCACCCAATAGCCTGATGATGCAACTCAGTGACTTTGATTGCCAGAGCTGAAAAAAAATCCAAGTCCAAAACCCCTCCACATAATTTTCAAATGCAGTAGTTGATTTGATTTAGAAATGCTTGTCATGAGGCATAGGAGATGCAGCCAAGCAATGATCTGATCCAGGGCTGGAAAATCAGCTGATGGCTGGGCAGGTGCACTGGGACACCTAAAAGGTGTCTTTGGCTTTGTGAGTGGTACAGGGACCGGAGCTGAGCTGTGTGGGGTCTGATCAGTTTGGATTTTGTTCCAGTGTGGAAGCAGGACCAAGTGGCCTTGTCAGTCTGTGAGCAAACACAAGCAATGTATAAGTTTGTAAGAGTGCAAAAGCAGTAAGACTCTAATAGTGCGAACCATTCAGCAAGATTTTGAAGCTACTTTCAGCGTAACTGTGTTGCTCCATGTGAATTACTGAATTTCTTTCTTTAAATGAACCAGAAATTCTAACCAAATCTTCAACTGAGGCTTTAAATATGAAGCTAAGAACAGTATTTCTGGGCAAACCCTTCAAATTGCTTTTTATATGTATTTTCATGGGGCTCCTGCTACACAAAGTGCATCAGGGTACTTACAAGAAATAGTAGCCAAAAATGCCATGCAGGGGACTGTGGTACCACTTGATGTGTGCTGATAGCAAGGGTCTCTGCAGGACTAAGAGCAATTGCTGTATTTTATTCCAAGATGTAGAGCCCCTTGTGTTTGGGATAGGAGTTTTTATTTTGTTCATAATTTTTTACAAGAAAGCAAGCCTTTGGTCTGGGTGCTTCAACAGTATTTTGGAGAAGGACAGCCCTGATTTAATTTCTGGCACTGCTGGTTTGAAAAGAAAACATCAATGTCATAATAATGTGTTTTCAGACTATATTTTGTGGAGGAAATCTGTGACTCCATCTCAAAGACGACCTGTTAAGGAAACTTTAAAATTAGCTTCTACCACTCCTTTTTGTTTTGTTTTTCCCTTTGGGTTTTAAAATGTTTTACGAAGGTCTGGGAAGCTTTGAATATGCCCAGATTTCTACTTGGAGATTTTTTGGTTATATTTAAAAATAACACTTAGTCTGCTGTTGCTCTTCCCCTCCCCCCTTTTTCCCTAGACAACTCCTTGGGGATTTCAAGGACAGGAAAGTGAAACATGGCTCAGCGAGTCAGAAGCATTTAATTTTTAGAAGAATTTTCTTCTAAGCATTTGGATTCAACAGGTGTTAGTGCAAAAAGCAGGATATTGGATCTGGACCAGCCTGGCTTGACATTTCTTCTTTCATCTTCTCATGCAGATATAATTGCATGAGTTTTCATAGGTTTGGGTTTGGTTTTTTTTAGAGTAGACAAATTATTAACTTTTTAATATAAAAATATTTTCCCTCCTCTCTACTTTATTTTTAGTACCTTCACAAGTTTTTTGTACATCACAGATAAGAGAAAACTAATTATTTTTTTAAAAATTATTAAGAGAAGCCTCCAGAAGCTCTAGGTTAAGAGCAAAAGTGAAACGAACAGAAAATCCACAACCTCCAGGATAAATACAGATGTTTGTGGCTTCCCAAGCTACGGCCCTGGTGTTGTGCAGGATCCAGTCCTGGGCAGCCATGCTACAGAAGGAAACCATTACTGTGTGACTGACAGAGCTAAGGAAAGTTGGTTGTTTATGTTCGGCAGGAACTTTACATTTAAAAACAGTTCTGAGTGGTGGTTTAACATGCAAATTTAGAGAAGTGAAAGCCATTTGTTGTCCCCCAGTCTCACAGCAACGAGGAGCAGTCGATTCCAGTTACTCCTTGATTTTGGGTCAGGCCAGCGGGGTGTGCACAGGAGGCTCTTGCTGGTCTCCATCTGCAGCTGTGCTTGAGGTGCCTTCTGGAAAGGTGCTGCCTGGGAGGTGTGGGTGAACTGAAATGCTCAGCTGGCTCAGAGCCTGCTTTCTGCTTATGCCTTGAGGGACTGATGGAGAAAATGATGTCTGGGAGCAGACTGACACGCAAAGCCCGTGGGTCATACCTGGCGGTCCCTCTGTGTTCTTTTGGCTGCCTGGTTGGGATGCTAGCGTAATGAATTTTAATTGAAAAAGAAAAATCTTTTGGTGGAAGCATATTCTCAGATGGGGGAAGGATAAATTACAGAATAATTCATGGACTATTTGCAGCTCTTGAGAATTCAGCTGATCTAAATAATGTATGTTTATACATACAAATTGTATGTGTGTCCCTGCATATTTTAAATGTTTGATTGTTTCACATTAAGGAACAAGTGCTTACTGTAGAATACTGGAACTCTTGCCATTTTGGTTTTAATTTTTTCTTATTATTATGAATCTCACACAGATTTTCCTTGGGATATTTTTCATACCTGCAATTATTGCTGGCCTAAAACTATGCAGACATGGCAGGCAGACAGCATCTATTTAAATCCTGAAGAGCACCAGCAGAGACGGAGCAGCCATCATCCTCCAGTTAATTAGGGATAAGATAAGGTGGAAGATCTAGTGCTGCCTCCTTCTCTTCCTGCCTGTCTGGTGGGCTTGCTCCAGTGCAGGCTGAGCTGCTGGTCCCTCACAGAGCATTAAATGCATGATGGATTTGCAGTGCCTGGCGCTCCGGCTGCACTAATGACAGCGCGGTCCCAGCGCGCTGGCACAGCCACGGCACAGCCCAGCTGCCTGGCACAGGGGGGCCCTTTCCATTCCTGCAGACTTTGGCCTCCAAAATACACCTTCTTGTAAGTAAAGGGAGAGTTGCTCTCAGCTAGAGGAACAGAAAATTAAGTGGTGTGCTTTGCAGTGCATGTGCACGTGCGTTCAAATGTCGTGAGAATCACCCACCGCTTTAAACTTAGCGTGGGGAAGAGTTAAGCAGATGACAGCAAGTGTTTGGACATGTAGCTGAGCTCTTGGATGGTGAGAATGCAGTCACTGGGAGGCCTGAGCCTGATAATGGTTTGCTTCTGTGCATGTGTTGAAACTTCAGTGACTCTGAGGGAACCCCTGAAGGTGCAAGAGGATTTCGCTGTACACTCAGGTCAGAGGGTTGCAGAGACTGCTGCTGCTGTGTGTAAGCCCCCAGCCTGGTCTTCCAGTGCTGCCTGGCCTTGGCTGTGCTCATCCCTGTTCTGATCAGGGGGGACAGCACACTGCTCTATAACTGTGTTGCTCTGATGGGGTATCTAAGTAGATAGAATATGTGAAGAGTTTAAGAAAAATCATGAATTAATTGAAATTAATTGGAAAATCTGAAATAGGGATGAAATGAGATCTGGTGTTCTTCACGAGTACCTGCAGGTTACTTGTGCTCTCTGAGAAGGCCTGACTGAAGCAGTGATGAAGGATAAGCAGCTGGTAGGGAGCTCCCACGTGTAGGGAAGCTGCACATCTCCCTGCCCCAAGAACATGAACAGGGAAGGCTGCACCATGCACTGAGCCTGAGGAGGCCAGAGCTGCAAAGCATGGGGCTTCAGGCTGCCTGTGGATAATTAGAAAAGAGCCCTCCTACAATTTTGGTACTGGTTTTGCTTGGCCAGTGTTATAGGGGTTCACGATTTATTGCACAGATTGAAAACAAAATGCAGTCCTAGTGTAAAACATTGGGGTGAAGTGTGGGAACAGGGAGGCAGCTTTTTAAGGTACTTCAGGTTTGGTATTTTCCAACACTTTTGTTGGAGAAGGGGTTGTGGCCCAAATTTAGGTTAATGTCAGGATAGCATCTAGTCCTGATTGTAGGGAATAAGTGAAGAAGGGTCATGGAGAGACCCCACAGGCAGGGCATGGACAGGTGACAGTTGTTGGTGCTGGTGTGGATCTCCAGCAGTGCCCAGATGGGACATGTCATGCACAAAGTACAGGAGAGGAGGATGAGTAGAACAAACTGACCCTTGCAGGGAGCTGGGAGGAGAAGCTGGAAGATTTGTTTGAAGAAACTAGTTTCAGACTCAAGGATATGGGGTGAGGGATCAGGAGACAGGTGTGTGTCCTGGCTGCTGAGGTGGTGGAATGACACAACTCCTTTGAGGACAGCCACAGAGATGGACATCAGCCCTGTGGCAAGATGTTCAAGCCCCAGTGAGGCTGTACCTGTGAGCTCAGGGCATTCAGGTCACTGAGCATCCCCACAGAGTGACTGGTTTTGGTCATTACTGATTTGAGACAGATTCTAAGCAACAGCCTAGAGGCAATAGCTGTGATTTTTATAGGGCATGATGGCTTATTTAAATGCAAAATTCTGGCAATAATGCCTTCATCTTAGCACAGTAAACTATCAATAGCTGCCTCTTAAATAGCCTTGTATTTTAAACAAGATATTGCTAGTAACCAGCATTTACTATTAAGTGTAAACAAGTCCCAGAAGTACTGCCAGATATGTGGATTTTTTTTTTTTTTAATCTGCATAGCTATTAAAACTCCTTTTTTGCAATGCTGGCTAGCTACATTTTAGAGTTATATTTCTGTCACCACTGCTGCTCCTCTCAGGTGCAGAGTTGCTTCCCAGAGAGATGGGTTTGCCCCAGCACTCCTTGTATTGGCCTAGCTGGTACCAGCACTGCCAGGGCCCCACGGGGTCCCAGTTTGAGTGCTGGCTGTGGCTGCGTGCAGATTGCACACAGAGTTCAACTACCAGATGGGGGACACTAAATCTGCTTTGTCTAGCCAAGAGCTGGCAGACAGAGCACCACTGCTGCTGTCAGCCAGAGAAATACTGAAAATTGCTCAATCAACATAATTCATGGAGCTTTGTGGCAGGTCTGCAGCCCCGCGGGGCAGTGGGGCAGTGCCAGGTCAGCCACGGAGCCCTGTGAGCCCACGGCCCTGCTCCCTTGCTTGGAGGACACACAGCTGCCTGCTGCTGCCCAAGTGTGGTGCCTCTTGCAGAGGTACTTTCAAGGGGAAAATACTGTGAATGACACTATTGCTCAGTAATTCCTGCTTTGTTTGCAGAGAGGGGTCATGGCTAAGAGCTCTGTCCCTGATCCCTTTTATGATGTTGCCTTAAAGCACTCTGAGGACCACGGAGATACTGGGCTGACCCACCCTTCCTACCATCCCTGCTTGCCATAAACTACAGACTCAAGGTGAGGGAGAAATAGCAAACAAGTTTAAATCTTTACGGGCAGAGCTGGGCAAATACTCTGGCAAGTCTCAATCATTCTTTCAAACAGAGAGAGGTTTAATCTGTGGTATTGTATTTCCAGCCCTTATTTGCTCTTCATGCTCTGTAGCAGTGGGCTTTCCAACAAGAGAGCCTTGAGCAAATGGAGCCTTCAAAGGTCCTGGCAGCAGTGAGCAGTGCTGCAAGCTGTGGAAACGGGCTGCCTCATGGTGCTGAGCAAAGTGGGCACTTGTGTGGTGTGTTCAAGTGTCCAGCTGAAACATCCTCTTTGGTCAAAAAGTGGAATAAGGAGCTGACTCTGAAGAGCAAGCATCTGCTGTGCAGAGGGGAGCAGCTCACCAGCGTCAGTGGCCCTGCCCCAGTGACACAGTCAAATAGATGCAGACCAAACCTTGAATCCATTTAAAAATAATTAAAATTGTTCTTTTCAATCAGTAAGTAATAGTATACTGTACTTTTCAGAGACTGCCTGGTATTTTTTGTCTTAAGCTGTAAATTATGTAACCTGGTATCTCCTCCTCTAGTCCTGAATCCTCCTGGAGATGTTTATCAGGCATGTAAGTGTAAGGGTGTCAATGTTTGTAAACATGCACGTAAATCTGCATATATGTGTTTGCATTTCAGTGCAGCCTTGCTAATGTCTAGCAAAACAGTTTTTTAGTATACTGTATGGAATATGTCTTGCACATACCCTCAAAGGTTCAACTACAGAGTCAATTCAGTAGCTATTAGTAATGAAACATAAATGCAACTTTACATTTTTGCCAGCTGGCTCAGGTAACATGCTCTCATCATCTATAGAAGCACAGCATTTTTCAATTCTCTGGCTGAATATTAAAATCCAAAATTAGACTATAATTACTAAAGGGTTTGATGGCAGTCTGTAGCCAGACCAAAGAGGGCTCCTCCCTCCTGTGTGTCCTGCAGGAGCTCTGTTCTGAAGCCCAGATCTGCAGCTCATCACATCTGCTCAGGTGGGGCAGACAGCTGTCAAGAAATCTGTGTTTTTGCAGTACCAGCAGGAAACTGGTCAGGAGATTTCATCAGCTGGTTGATTTATATGAATGAATGTAGATTACTGTGTCTTAGATCATGGCAATAGTTTTGAATCTGTTTTGACTTTTTTTCCACATTCTGTCAATGGCAGCAACTACTGTTTTTGACTATATTTATATTTCTGGACCTTGTGGGGATATAATATTTTCATCTGATCCCGTGTCCATCCCACAAACAGCATGGTTTTCTATCTTTCTGTCACCTACATGTCATACCAGTTGTTTTCCGTAATGTAATCCTCTATGCCATAACAGAGGAACACAGTGATATTCTGTAAGTAGCAGTCCAGAGAACAATAGATTGCTACCATGCTAATTGAGTATTTCAGTGAATAGAGTGGTAGTACAGTGTATTTTATTAGGTGATTTGTTTCTGTTAGTGGCCACTGGGTGGAGGAAAAACTGAAAAAGCTGAGAGCAGGAGTACAGCTGAAAAGTGGCCTGATTTCCAGGGCATTCAGGGCCCCTGCAAGTCCTCCTGTTTTGCTGACAATGCACAGCAGCTCCTGAAAAATCAGAGGATTTTTTTAGGTGCCTGATATTGAAATATGGGACTGGCCTTGTGATAATTCCAAGGTGCAGTTTAGCAAAAAAGTCCAGAAACAATAAGTGGTGACTGAGTGAGTGAGGCTTGGGCAGTGTGAGGTTGGCACGCTGAGCCAGCACCAGTGGGAACATGGCTTGGAAGGGAGCTCTTCAGGAGGTGCTTGCTAAGAAAAGGCAACACTTATGCTTGCTTTTTCTTTATAATTCTCTTCCCTATTATTTTAAGATCTAGGGAGCAGAGGATTTGCAGAAATCAGTGGGAATGTAATTTGGCTGTACAAATACATTTGCTGACTGCGGGATGTATTGCATCTAGAAATTAACTGTGGGCACAATAATTTAAAATCCTGCTCCTTTTGATCCCTCCTGTTGTATGTTAATCTGAGGTTATATGCAAGAAATTACTGTTTCTAACCTAGTTTCCTCACTCTCCTGCAGGCTGGGGATGAGACTAGCCCCTTAAGTTGCTGCTAACACTTCTACTGCATGGGCTTAAAATGAAAATGAAGCAGTTGCTTGGAAACCCTCCTCCTCTTTGCGCCACTTATTTTACTTTCTCAAGATGTCTTTTTCCAGACTATTAATTGTAAGTGGCAAAAATATTACAGGCGGAGCTGCTGGTGTCTCTTTCTGTGAAGATTGTGTAACAAGCCCTGGTTTGATTGGCACATGCTTTGCCAGACTTCAACTCTTTTGAACAAAATTCGGAGGGAATTTGCTGTGCTAAGTAACTCCCTAAACACTTTAGGGAGATTTAATCCAAACTGATGCCTGAGAATAGATGTAGAGAACAATACACTGGCAAAAAAAATGGGGTGAACTTTGAATAGGTAAAATATCTCAGTGCTTTGAAGCAAGGATCTGAAATTTGGTAGGGAAGGATTGTTGGGATCTTTACTCAGGGAAGTTTTTCTTGCTGTTTCTAATCTATGAACATTTGGTTAAATTGTAGGCATTTCCTTAACTTATAATTTGCACATGTTGCATGGGGACATCTTTGGTGTATTTAGCAGCTAAAACCAGAACCAATTTCAGCCACACTCTGGACAGAGCTGAAGTCAGCCCTCCAGGGTTTATACCTTATTGAAGGGATATGCAGAAAGTGGATAAACTATGTGCCAAGAAATCCTAATTCTAACATCTCTGAAATTGTGAGTACTTTGCTTTGCAGCCTTAATGTTCCTACTGGGTAGATTTCTTGTGCAAAGTATATATTTTTAAATTGGGCAATTTAAGCACCAACTGCATATATCTTAAAATTTCTGCAGTATGAGAATCTAATTTTTTCCATACATTTTTGTTACTGTCAATCTGTTGGGAATTCCAATGGGCATGGGATTCTATATCTTTTATAAGGGGGTTGTCAGTGCCAAAGGCTGTGTGTAAAATTTAAAGTGTATGGATCCATAAAATGCCTCAGGGTTATCCCTACTATCTGTAGGAAACAGTCCTACAGAGAATACTCTGGGACTGGATAACACTGGGCAGTTTTCCTGACACTGGATCAATGATTTATTTTATTTTGGAAGTCTCTTCTGAGCAGTAGGGTTGGGGCAAGATAACTCTGGAGGGTTTAGCAGCATGAGATCTCTTATGCAACTAAGCAAATAGCTGGGCGGTCTGGTTACACAGAGTTTCAAAATACACCAAGCATGCAAACATTTTTTTGAGTAAAATAGTAAATTGTGGTTTGTTTCAGTGGCATGCAGAATATGATACATACCTTGAAATTTTTAAGTGGGAAAAAGTATTGGTGGGAAACCCTGGATTGTGGGAATTGTTTGCCTCTATATTTTTGGATGTTACTATAAAACATGTTGCCTGTCCATGTCTGTTATGGTAGTACAGTGTAATTGGGGGTTTGGGGGCACAGAAGGATTATGTTGTGTTCAGCAGACTCTTGGGTCTTTCTGGGTCTTGTACTTCTTAAATAAGGGCAGGATGATGGGTATGTGTAGACTAATGGGGTCACAAGACATCATCTAGATAGAACCAAGAGGGTATGGGGCAGAAAAAGGATCATACACTTTTGAGGGGTTTTGGGCGTGAAACCTGGTTTAAAATGGATTTATTGCTTTATAGATCACAAAGGACTACCATCCACATGAGCTGCCTGGGCCTTCTTTTTTCACCTGAAAATTTAGTTTGGAATTTGAAGACTTTGGAGATTTTGGAAGGTTTTAAGCATCTGGAAATCCTGGAGATGCAGTACCTTGCACAGGCTGTGTGCCCAGGCAGCTCTACATGGCCTGGAGACCCACCTTGCTGAGCCTCCTCTGCCCAGAGCATCTGGACCTGCTCCTCCCCAGGATGTCCTGGTTAGAGGGGCTGCAGAACAGCCCTTCCAGCCTGGACTCACACAGATGCTACAGCTCAAATTTTCATATCACAGAAAGCTGGCAGGAATACACATCAGCAGTGCTGAAATATGGCTGGAAGCTGTGTGCATCCATCGGGATCTGTGTGCTAGCATTCCCTCGCTCAGCAGGGGTGTGATGAGTTCTTCATTAATATTAGCTCTGGAAGGAGCAGATGGTGCCAAGATCTTACACCTCAGAGCCAGAATTACAGTTTGGAGCCAGCTGCATCGTTTTCATTAGCTGGAGTTTCACAGGCCCCTTCCAGCCTTCACTTACCTTTGTAAGTGGGATGAGAGTGCCAGCTCAATGAACTGATGTGTTAAACATGAATAATGTGTCGAATGATTATCCTAAGCAACACTACTGACTGATGAGGTAGTGCCACGTTCCCAGCCTCTCTCTAGCTGATGGCATATGTTGCTTTCACCAATAAAATCTGTAGACTCTAGAAAACTGGCTCTCAAGTTGCCTGGAGAAAGCCATAAGCAGCAGCAGGAATGTTCAAGGGCTGGATGGCAAGGAAACCTCTGGCAGTTCTACATAACTCTACTTAGATGGTGAGGCACTTGAGAAGAGGTGGTGTAGAGGCATCTGGGAAGAATGGATGAGATCAATATTTTGTACTTGCATTTTTGTGTATTAAATTGGTGAATGCTGCATCGGCACAGACAGGTTTCATATCACCACCATGATAGTAGAACAGAAGCATTTTTTAATGCTGTAAAGGCCAATGATAAAATGAAGATATGTAAATGAAGGTAAAGAATGAAGGTAAAGACACTGTGGTGAGCCAAGACAGTGGGATCCTTACAGGTAGTGCAGAGAAGAAGATGAGAAATCAGAGGATTTTGATGAAAATTACTTAAAGGCCACTAAAATAGAAATCACAACTTCAGGATGCAGTGGTGTGGTAGGGATTCCATAGGCTGATTCAATTAACTTTACTCTGCTTAAGCTCACCAGGAATGTGTTCAGACACATGACTGAAGATTCAGTAGTTTGCACCAAGGGCAAATGGAATTTTGAACATTTGGCTTAAATAATGCAGCGTGTCATTTGCTTCCCAACGCACTCTAATCTGCTTTAAAACACAGATGGGTCATCTCAATGCAAACTTGAAATGTTATGTTCATGGCAAAATAATTTACCTCTGAGAAAGGGTATCTCCATCTCAGTGTATGTTCATTTGTCTAACTGTTCTGACTCTGGCATAGAGCTCCCCTTTTCCAGGATCTGATCTGCATACAGAAGTCAATGGGAACATTGCCTGGCAGGGGCTCTAAGCAGTACTGACAGAGATTATTGCTCTTGCTACACTGTAAATTTGGACAAGCTAGCTAAACAGTGCAGTCTTTTAAGTGGATGGTTGTGAAAGGTTTTTAAATCTTGTCTATTGTCCATTAATGACTTTTCCCTGTTTGTTTTTTCTTGTTGATCCAGTTGGTTTGATGCAAATGCAGTGAAACCATCTAGGAATACAAAAAGTATCAGAAAATAACTTTCAGAACACTTAAAAAGGACTCTCTAAGACTTCAGCTAGATATAAAGGGCTCTTATGGTAGCATTTATTTTTTTTTAGAAAAAGGATTTGGTGATTATTACTGTGCCTGGATTTAGCAAAGTATAATTTATTCCTTTCCCTAACAACTGGCAATTAAACACAAAAGGTGAAATACATCCCACTGAAGCGAAGGGCAAAACTCCCACTGTCTTTGGTGGGACCAGGAATTCACCCAAAGTGTTCATGGAGAAATACTTTGAACACAATGTTATAAGCTATGCTTTGTGGTAGTAAAGAGATTTTATTAAGCTCACAGCTCCAGATATTGACATGATGCATTTGCATGGTCTTTGCTGCACTGCTGTTCTCCCAGCTGCTGAAGGGCATGTATAACTCATAGGAAAAGGGGAATTGATGGCTCTATATACATATTTATTTCAGGCAACAGGTACTCCAGGTACCAGCCTGTGTCTGGTGTAAGGTGGAGAACACCCCTCTGGTATGAGAGGAAAATCTCTCAGCCTGTATTTCTGGGCCAAGGGAAGGCTTTGAGTGGCTCCATCAGGTTTCTGCTCCAGCACTGGTCTCTAGGATTGACTGACACTGGGACCACCCTAACCAGGGGGCAGGAATCCATGGATCCAGACTTGCTGGTACCTACCCCACACAGTTACTCAGCTCCAGCAAGACAAGTTACTCTGATAGTTGCTTAAAAAAGCAACTCCCCAGCCACATCACTTCTTGCTTGCTGGGGCTTCATTCAGAAAAGAGCTATTGACCCCACTAGTAAACTAAAAAAAAATCCAGAAACATAAAAAAAAATATTTTGGGATGAGAGGGAGGAGGAGAGTACCTGAAACAATTATTATTTTGGTTCAAACTCTGCTCTGATAGTAGAGTCTCACAGAACTCCACCATGCTTGCCTGCTGCAGGGGCTGCTGGGGGGGTTTTCAGGCATCAGGGTCTCATGAGGAGGGAAGGAGGACAAAAGAATTCACTAGAAGAAAATAAAGCACAGTCGAGTGGGAACAGCACAACCACTGCTCCTAGAACCTGGGAGCTCTGGGGATCTCTTGGCTGGTCACTCACAGAGATGTTGCTCATTATGGGAGCAGAGTTAGCCAGTAAAGAGAAAAAGAAATGTTTAGCAGCAACAAAGCTGAACACACCAATATCACCCCAGAGTTGTACTATAGGCTCCTTCTCGAGATAGAAAAGAGTGTGATGAATGTGAGACCTGTCTGTCCACATCCCCTCCTGAAGGCATTACGTATGCACTGCACGGGGAAGGTATTTACATCTTTAAGCAGTGATCATTGTCCAGCGTGGTTTAGTTCCAGCAGATGAAACTCCCACAAAAACAGCTTTTGCTGGATCTCACCAAATAGGCCAGATAGTTTTGTGGCTGGCTGGGGAAAGCAACATTTGCCAGTGTGCTTTACATGAGCAAAGGAGGGTCCAAAATAGGAGAAACTGCAGCTTTCTGTTGATGCTTCTCCTAAGGGGATCTTTCCTCCCAGGTTCAAATGCCAATAACTTTCAAATCCTTTCTTTGTTCCATCTGACAGAGCGAAATGAAACCCCATGGTGATCCAAAAGAGTGTGTGGGGCTGTTCCTGGACATCAAACACTCCATATTATGCCTGCATGTAGGTGAAGTGATGTTGGTCATGGGACAGAATGACAGATTCCCTTCTCCCTCTGGTATGTGTTGCGTGCCTTGTTGATAAAGAAATTCAGGCTTAGTATTCATCCATACTACAGCTGCATGTGGGCATGGTGGCTTGGAGGCTCAGGCTCTGTGGCTTTTGCCTTTCTTTTTCCATGTAATTGATGTGAAGATTGATTTGAAGAGCTTCTTCTGGCAGAAGCCAGAAGACCACTGAACACACACTGCAGCTTTTTGTGTTTAAAGGTAAATTGGCCTCATAAAATCCACCTAAAGAAGTCACCATTTAGAGAGGAATATTAACAAGGGATTTTTTGTGTTTCCAAATCATACCCATATGATTCATATATTGAACACTGTTCATATATGTATATGAACTATATGAACATATATATGTATGTTCCCACCAGAGCTGCTCTATCTCTCCCTCCTCAGCTGGACAGGGGAGAGAAAATAGAGCAGAAGTCTCATGGACAAAGATAAGGTCAATAATTGAGAGAGATAACAGGCAAAACATTCAGTAGGCAATGTTAAAGATCAGAAAGGTTATGGGGAGTTGTTGGTGTTCTAATTATGGTGGAGAGATGAGCTGTGTGTCACTTGCCCACCTTCATTCTGTGTTACATCTTATTGATTTTGGTGCAGAAAATTCTTTTTTTGTTGATGCAAGTGAAGATTGTGTGATGAATGTGGATTTCAATGGTAATTCTTAATATCTTACAGAGGTGAGGTGTGGAATGTATTGGGTCTTTGTGGCAAATTTTTGGGGTGGAGGGGCTACAGGAGTGATTTCTACCAGAAGGGATGGGGGAAGGTAACTTTATGATTGAGTTTTATTTCTCGTTATACTACTTTGCTTTGATTTAAATTAATTTTTCCTCAAGCTGAGTCCATTTTGGTCATGAGGGTAATTGCAGAGTGATCTCCCTGTCCTTGTCTTAGCCCAGGAGCCTTTAGTTGTATTTTCTCTCCCCTGTGCAGCTGTGGAGGGGAGTGACAGCATTGCTTAAGTGAGCACCCAGGGTCCAGGCAGAGTCAACCCCCACAAGCCAATAATAGGTTTTTCATTTAGTATAATATTAAAAGCATACAGTATGGCTGTACAGAGCTGAAAAATGGTGGTTTTGTGATATAGACAAGGGAGTAAAACAGAGACAAAATATATTTTTGTCTAGCATGACTTGAAATATGCATCCACTTCAGGTTTTGTTAATAATGTTCTTAATTTGCAGTGTGTCATAGGAGGGCAGCATTAGTTATTGTAATGCTGTATTTATGATGTTATCAGTAGCAGAGCTGCAATACAGTTTTCACCACAGAGCAGAACTCAGATTGCTGGGGATTTAACATGAAAGTTCAATAACAATAATTTAATATGTACTATGTACAATCAGAATGATAGTTTTTTCTTTCAGCAGGAAATAATTGTGTTGGCTCATTAAGCCCTGTTCTCCTATCCTGTTCCCCATTTAGAAAATAATTATACATAGAGGTCCATATCTTCCTGTGGTTTCATTCTATGCAGTTACATTGACTTTAGTGTTGTGACACTGGTTTATGTCAGGAAAGTGTTGAGACCAGTTGTCAAAGACAGTATCTTTATGTGGCCATAAAAGTCATGGAAGAAATCATACCAGGACATCAAAGGTATTGACCGTATTTTAATACATTTCAGCAAAAATGGAAAATGGGTGATTTCAGGTAAAGTGTATTTACTTTTTGGTCTTTGACTTCTGGTTCAGTGCAAACTATCAGACACCAAAATTTCACTATTTCTGTAACTTTTTCCAAGTGAATTTATTGCTCCTGATACGTGCTGAATTAACAGCCTGGAGGCTGAAGCCTTTTAATTTGGGTGGATTTCAAGCTTCCAACACAGAGCCTGATTGTTTCCATTTTTTTGGGAAGGGATGCTCTCTCTTTATCCCTTGTACAGTCCCAGGCTTGCTGATGATGCTCAATGAACAATCATAAATAACAATAAAGTCTAATGGGATCTGTGCAGCTGTCTTGGACAGGGCCTGGGAGATGAGACCACCCCGTGCAGGGTCTGCTGCTGCACCTCTCCTGGCTGCTCATCCTGCACATTCTGCCCAGGGACCAGAGCAGCTGCTGGCCAATGCCTGCTTCTATCAGCACCCTATAGCCTGCTCCCTTTTTCTTTTCTCTGAAGGATTTAGGAATCCACATCTTAAAGGAGGGGTTGCTTTTGGCCTGCTGCTAAAATCAATTTTTAATTGCCCCTTCTAGGGTCAGGCATCTTATTCTACACCTGAAGCTGGATGTTTTTTGCTCACAGAGCTGCCACCACAGGTACTTGTCCAAGTACTTGTTATGAACTAAGGAAAGAAGGAATTGGAAGGTGGAAAATTTCTCAAGCTCAGTATGGCATAACAAATTTGAGCTGTTAGGAGTCAGAAAAGTTTCCCATCTATTTAAGGATCAACTCTGGGCTGGTTGGTGAGCCAGGGTGAAAACACCAGGGAATACTCCTGCTCCTGTGAGGTGTCAGCCCAAACGTTGATACCTGGTGTCACCATAGGATGGTAGCACCTTGCAGGAAACACACACACCTTGCAGGATTGGTCTGCAAAGTCTCTCTCCACCCAGTAAATTCTCTGGATGTAGTCAGTGAGTAGAGCAACTGTCTTCAAGTGCTTTATATAGGGGATTAATGTTGGCATTGGTCTGAGCTGTATGGCTTTGCTTTTAATACTAAAGTCAGGATGTGGGGGAAATATGAAAAAGCTGAGCCAGGTTTTTGCCCTTTGAAGACAGGGAAAGGTCTGTGTAATAAGCTTCCCTTTATACCAGGCTAAAAAGAAATAATTCTTTCTTATTGTTGTTGAATTGGCCCAAAGTATCACTGTGAATACATCTAGCTGTTTCCAGTTGCCTTTAACTGAGCTAGATACTGAATATTTGAATTCTTTATAAACACAAGATAAAATTATCATGATTTTCCAGAAGGCTCACAATGCAATGTAAACAATTCAGCTGAAGTGAAGTATTTATTAATAATCTCTGAAACACTAAAGATTATTTCCTTGTCTGTAGCTACAAAATGCCACAGTATCTGCCTTCACAGGAACAATCCATTCCTGGCTCAAAGACACTTCCTATGGGGAGGCAAAGGTCTGTTCCCTACAGCATTCAGTATTTAGTGTCTGCTGGTTTTGGGGATGGTGATTTGTGACAGTTGTTGGTATCTGTTGGTATCTTATTTATCAATGGCCAGAAAAAACAGACATTAAACTTTCAAGTCCATTAGGAGGACTTGGGCTTGTGGGCTGAACTGATTCATACTGATGCATTATTAGAGTTGGTGTTCTTCAGATAAAATAAGGGAGAATTTTTTGACTCACTTCAATTACATCTCCACCTGTAAAGAACTGCCTTGTTTCTCTAGTATTAATGAAGTTACAGATTACCTTTTTTGTATTTTCTCCCCTCTGCTCCCTTAGCCTCTCACCCACTGCCCTGCCAGCTCAGCATACTTTTGATTAACAGGAGAAGATTTTATCTGTCTCTAATGTTAAGCTAGTCTGTCTCTTTGCCCTTGTGGGAATCTTGTGGGAATGAAAAAATCCAGTGGCATTACAAAAGGAACCATGAAGACTCCTAATGTCATCCTGTTCAGCATTCCCCTTCTTAGTAAAACAAGCTTTAATATTCAGGACATTGAATAAGCTGTAGGGAGTGCCAATTTCTTGCTCGTATACTTGTTGCATTGCCAAAGTCTCTTTGGCTCTCCAGCAGGGATGCACAATAGTAGAAATGAGTAAAGTGAAATGCCAGATCCAGCTCTGATCAAACTCTGGAGGAGTTTTTATTTAGATTTGAACTTTCTCACAGCCATTGCTATGCAATAGTTGCTGGTGCTTGGTGGCTTGCCACAGTGTGAATATCATATACTGGAATGTGTTTAGCTTTAGAGGATTACCTGGGAAAAAGCCTTTCCAGTTGTAATGCTTTAAAAGGTTTGTTCCAACCCCGACTTCCCTCACCACTCCACCCTTGCTTTTTAACACCTGCATGTGAATATAATAAAGTGCAGATTGAAGCTGGTCATTTACAGAGAAGGAAGAGCCCTGGCGTGGTAATTGAGATGTTACTGCCTGCCTCCATGGCACATATTAGCTGAATAAAACATGCAGTCAATAAAGTGAAACAAAACAATAAAACTAAGCCCTTTGGTGCTCCATTATGGGGTGTTATGCAACATAGAAACCTGCAGTCATAAAACTGAGAATGAGAGAAACCTTACACTTTCAAGAACAAAGGCATCCAAGCATCAAGTTGGAAACAGCACTAAACTTCCACTCTCTCTGCACCTGGAAGCAGTTAGTTTTAAAAGCCATACTGGTTTATGCTGCTCTCTTCCAATTTAAATAGGGCCTTCATGTGTTCTTGTCAGATGCTTATACAGAAACATGGTTTTAATTAAGGCATGCATTGATCCAAGTCCAAAAGATACATTTATTTCAGAAGATAAATTCATTAGCCATAGGCATAAAAAGCTGGTGTTCTTACTGAGATGATTCCAGCCTTGGGAATGATGTTCTGTATCCTTTCTAAGTGTATATTGTGCCATGCAGCTCTGGTTTGCATGACATCCATCAAATATACTGTATCCTTAAGCTGTTGGGCATAGTTAGTTTTGAGAAATAAAGGCAAGCTGAAAGAAAATTAAGATGTATAAGCATGGGAGGACAGATGTTTTCAGCTGTCAGATTTCACTAGCATTTATCAGTAATTTATGTGTGATACTTAGCTATGGAAAATAAATCCTGATGAATAATTTATTGAAATATATAAGCAGTAAATTTCCCGGACACAGTAGCAAGTTTTCTGAATGTCTTTGTAGGTATTTATAGATTAAAGATATTTTTTCAACACTTCTTGGGGTGTAAATGAGAAACCTCTCAGGGACATGGTGTATTTCTCATCAGATGGGCATAATGCACTCCCTGGTCCTGGAAGTCAAAAAATGTGTAACATTTTCTCCAGTTCTTAGTCTGTTAAAATTTATTCCCCCCAAATATTGTCCCATGTGTATTCCTGAAACTTCTGGGGGCTTATGGAAAGCATAAAATAAAAAATGTACAAATCAAAATGATTGTTTATGACCATCTCTTTACAGTAGTAAATGATTAAAATGTTTATATAATTTATATAGTTCATGTAACCATTTGAAAGGAATAATTGGAAAACAGTAATGTGAAAAATTAGTAAGCATCAGAAATTTGGGAAAAATATGTTTTCTGCCTTGCTTTTTCCCTCTTCCTCTTTTGGATTAAATTTTCTCTAATGTGTGATACATAATTGAGATAGATACTCAGAGCGGTGCACCATTTTCTGACAAACGCTCTGGTAAAGTCTGGCCTTTTTCCATGAACTCCTTAGGCTTGAAATGATTTCAGGCAAATATATTCTTGACTATCTTCATTCACAGGAAAGGCCCCATCTGACTCCTGACCACTTTCATGCTTGATGTTTTTTATGGGCCTCATTTAATGTCAGGGCACATGACAGATGTGCCTTGACATCGGTGAACTTTGGACGTGGCACCGCAGGTTCAAACGCTCGCAGGCCCTGGGTCATTACTGTGCCATCTGCTTTCCATGGGGCTGCAGGATAGACCTTATTGTACCATTTAAAGGGACTTGACTGCATGATCAGAAGTGCTGCTTGGTGACATATATCTCTTCTTTGATTGTACTGTACTGAGCTAAAGAAAAGAGTGCTTTTCCACTTTATTACTGCTCGTATTGTGTGACTGCACCTCGTTACCCACACCCTTTCTTCATGTGGAGTTATATAGTCAATGTTGCTTTGTGTTTCTTGCTCTGTATAAAACTATTGGACACTTTGCATCTCCTAAATCTGTGGAGTTTGAGCAGTTCAGCACCAAGATTTTAGCCATGAAACACTGAAGAGGTAAATGAACCTCTGAGTATCTTTTCACAGGTATCTGTGAACGCAGCTGTCACAGGGCTGGAGAAATGCTTGAGCCCACAACACTGAGTTGGTCTATGTAGCATCAATTAAACCTATGACCTGAAACCTGCTGACATAAATTTTTCATGTCAATTACCTTGCTGGTTCGTTTGATATTTTGGTTTTATGTTTTGAAGGACACTAAAGAAAAACTGAGCTTCTGCTTAGGAGACATTTTCTGTGTTGCATCATTATTGATGTCCTTACAGCTTTTTTATATTCAAGTGACTCTTCATGCTCTTTCTCTCTTGAAATTACTCTCTCAATTAGTATAGATACAAACACAGTACAGTGTACATTCGTGTACTGAACATAATCCAATGAGCACATAAATGAAGATTTCAGAAGGTGAACTAAAGGATACTGTGTAAAATGTAAAATCAAATCATTTGAATAGTTTTCCAAGATTTATTTTTAAGAACTCAGCAACGAACAATTTACTGAATATTAGGGAAGGCTTTTATAGACTAAATAATGGTTATTCCTGTATTTAAATGCCAGCATGCAGATTTACTGTGGTGAACTGCAGCAATTCTTCCTTAGAGAAAAACACAGCCTTGGTCAACGTCCTCCAGTAAAATAAGCATTTTTAAGGAACTGAAGTTACAGCATAATTTATAGTTATCATTTTAAGCACTGAATTTTCAGACTATTTCCCTCTGTTTTCTCACTGGTGAGGAATGCTCAAGGACTGTAATATCAGCATGTGTCCTATTACAAAGTTAAACTCCAGAAACATTTAACAAGGTGAAAGTTCTAAAATTAGCCCATTTTCTCCAGCCCACACATCACACACCTGTGGGAGAACGTGTACAGTATATTCTTTCCACACTTTCTTTCCTCATTACAAATCAAAACACTAACCTAGCATGCAAAACATGCATTGCCTATTTTCATTAAGTCAAGAGACCTATTAATTCCAGATGTAAGCTATTCCGCTTATCCTTCTTAAAGCTGGAAAGGGCATTTTTCTCTACCCATGTCTGGCTTTCCACATGTGATCCTGTTCTTCCACATTTCCTGGCTGCACAGTGCACCCCTGAAGGTTTGTTGCTTCAGTTGTGCAGCTGGTGCAGAGGAAAGGCATGGCTGTGTGTGAGGAAATCAGAGAGCTCAAAGCTTTTCCCTTACTCCAACATGCTTTCAAGATATTTGGTCAATACTTTTGCCTACTTCAGATATGCTACCTGAGCGGTGATAGGCCAGCTTGGGGCTAAAATCCCCTCGTTGTCAGTGACTGTTTTCAAAACATCCATGACAGGTATAACAAGCCTAAGAAATAGAGAGGTTATTAATGCTGTATGGTACTGGGTCTGTGTTACAGCTAGAAAATATTAGGTGTTCACAAATGGAGGAGGGTAGAGAACCAATGGCTCAGATGATTTATTTTCAAAATGAGGATGAGCTTAACCCTGAACCATTTTTGTGTGTTTGTGGATCTAGCTAATTTTGTAGAAAACATGTGTTTAATGATGTCTTTTTGCAGCCTTTTACCAGGTCTGTTGGTGGGAATTTCTTTGTGAGTTAAAATAATTTCCCAGGAATCGCTGCAGCTGAAAAAGTTTGGGGTATAGGATGTTTGTCTGTACTAGTAACTAACAAAAATGATCACTCTGCTTCTTTGTGGATTTGAAAAACTGAATGCCAGCTGACAGTAAATTTATCTGTGGTAAAATGTCCATGCAAGAAGATTCTAGCCATAGTCCTTCTGATTCAAGAGGAAGAGAGAATACTGATCTTTTGTGAAATGGGCACTGAGTGTGCCTTGGCAGCCCTCAGAAAAACTTCCTATCCCTGCTGGTACATGACTAAACAGCAGTGCACGGTAAATATATGGCTGCTGCTACTGAAATTTTATACCTGTGTTGATCTGCACAACAGGAAAAAATTGATTTTGATCCTAACATTAAAAAAGGGACACAGAATTGGGAATATATGGATGAACTCACAAACAGCTGGTCTTGGGTATAAATTTTTACAGGAGGATTTTTCAGGTCAGGGATTGCTGCTTTGATGTGTGTTGGTGTGATGAGCACTAAGGGGTGGCAATCTGTGCCTGGGGCTCGCAAGTGCCAGGGTAAGACAAACAACTGCTAAATTGCCCTTGCTGCTGCTGGGTTTGTGATATATCTGAGCACATAAGTGTTTATAAAAATTATTTACTCCATATCTTTGCTTTCCTTGTATTTCAGGAGAGTACTTACACAAGACAGAGAAGTGGGCTTGTAAACAACCAAGTGGAATAAAATTGTCACTGTGTTGCTGGCAGACTTTGAAGTTAAAGTGCCATGAAAATTTTTTTTCCCTGTTTTTCTTCAAATAAGAATTTTTTTAAAAAGTGTGTTAAGGCATAAGTCAAGTTGAAAATGATTATTTTTGTCAGAAACATGCTGGAAAAATAGAAAATTAGAGACTGATGAGTCACATGATTCTTAGGTACAGACCCAGAGTATGAAGTTGGGAATGGACTTTTGCCATTGCAGCTAAGATGTCCTTTGAATTTTTTTAAGTGTTTCATTTGGCACACTGAAGTAAAACTAATAGAGGAAAACAATTTTTTCCAAGTCCACTGTATACATAGTTTGGAGATAGTAATCTACAAATATTTCCAGTAAGAACTTCAGTTGTGTTGCTTTAGGCCTCATAAAAAGTGAGGATTTTATCGCATTTTCCAGCTATCTGTTCTCCAGTGGACCTTAAATGCAAAGGCTGGAAAAAAAAACACCTCTCTCAAAAAAGTTATTTGTTGCCATTGAGGCACTGAGTGTTAATAAATTTAAACAAACATATTTTGTACAATGTATGATTTGATTGCTTTCAGAGACAGAATGTGGTGCTTGCAATAGGACTTTTGTGGTTTTTTAACTTGCGTGGCTTGCAATGCAAAAAGGCATCATGTTACTCATATATAAGAGGAGATGGGAGATAACAGGGCTAACATTTCCCCCTGTAGGAGTGCAAATTGGGAAAATCCAAACTGTTGTTCATTAGGAGCCTTTCTTGCTACAGGCTGTCACTGAACATTCCCATCCAGTGGTGCCTGTGAGCAGTGGGATTAAAAATAACCAGCAGGAAAACAATAAGATGAGAAGGAGATCAAGGATGATGAAGATGTCTTGGGAGCAAATTCCATCTGCATGGTGCTCTTAAAGAGCTGTGGGCTCCATACAGTGTATTAGCATGTTAAAGTGCCCCAGAGAGGAGCCCTAAAGCAGGAAACTGGCTTGCTGATAGCTACATGAACTGTATAAAGGTTTGGAGGGTCCAAGCACTGTGCCCCTGCACAGCTGGTGTTGGATGCCAGTGCTCAGAAACCTTCATGCTACTTTTGAGCAACAAGTGAGTCTCTACTTTGAATATGAATGAGTGAAGTCAACTGCCCCTTAATTTATACACATTGCCAGAGACTGTCCCAGGGTTTGGAATTAAATACTCCAGCACAAATCTCTTTAAACCTCTCCTAAATAAGAAATTATGCTAAAGCTCTTTAGTAAGGAGGTTCTCCCCCCTGTTGAAATAAAAATCAATTATGTTTGCTCTGCTGTGAACAATGTCGCTCCGTAGCCTTGCTTTCTAATTGGGTAATGCCTTAATGACCTGCTGGGAGGCTGTGATGCATTGCTTTGGACCCTCTCTGCAGGCTCTTAGACTACCAGTCAGATGTCAATGAAGCTTGGCTCAATAGGGGTTCTTTTTCTAAAATTCCATTATTCATCAGGGTTTATGCACTAAAATGATCACAAAATAAAACCTTCACATCAAGCAGAGTTAAATAGAATTATGGATGCTTTACCTCATTGTTAGACTTTGAGATTGTCACTGGATTAAAATTAGGGGTTTTTTTATTTGTTAAATTTGATGAAAACATTTTCTCGGTTTTGGGGTTTTCTGTTATGAAGCATTGAAAGAAGCAACTTTAAAGGTGGTGGATTTTCTTTTTAAATAAGGAGGTGTATATGTATTTTAAATGAGTCTTATCAGTTCCTGTTTATTTTAAACCATGAAACAAATGTTTAAAAAAATCTTATTCACTGTCAGTGAGTGATAAGTATCAAGCCATTTACTTAATTTAATAGCTGTGTCAAATCATCCTGGTCTTCTGTTAGAACTGGGATAAATAAGATCAAAAAATCTTACATTTGTTTTATATTTTCTTCCTAACATCTAATGGAGACCAGTAAAGTGGAATTTTAAAAACTGTTATTACAAAGCTGCTGTTTGAAGAGGAGAATGACTGGTTCTGGAGGACTTCTCTTCCAGAGCAACAAGGACTTCTTTCCTTTGCCTTTTTTCCATGATGACATCCTGAAGCTACATAGCTGTAAGGAAGGTAAAATTAAGCTGGGAAAGCATCTTTCTTATTAAATGTGTTCACATATATACTCATGTATGTGTATGCAATTTGAAAAGTAAAAGCAAATGACATTGGTGTATTTTTGTAGCAGCCTTAAGGAAAGTTTTATAGCTATTTAAACACAAATCTGCTATGCAGTGACAAATTAGGAGTTACCAGGGAAACTGCAGGTAACAATTTATTTGTACTATCCACCTTCCTAACGTGACTGTCTGATGTGTTGTGTAGAATACATGTATTTCTAAATTAGTGAGGAAGTCAGTCATATCATCACCATAAAATTGTACCTTTCCCTCAAGTTTATAAGGCTAGTGAAATATACAAAAATGCCGTGAGAAATAAGTAAAATGTATAAATAAGTGAAAATTTTAATTTGCTTTACTTTTTCAGGTCCATATCTTCTGGAAAATTCTCTAGTTTTTAAGTTTTAACCTTCTGGTTTTAAAACAAGGCCAGAATTAGTATCTCTTAGGAACTGCATCAGTGAGATATTAATTTTTCATCAGAGCCCTCCCTCCCCAGAAAGATGTGAGATTTTCTGCAGACACTTCACCTTCATCTCTCACTGAACTCACATTTTCAACAATCCAGTTCTCTGTGTCAGAGCTTCCTTGTCCTTGTCTCCTGGTTAATACCATCACCTTTACTTTTAACAGTTTTTAATGCTACACTTTGTGTACTTGTCTAGTATATAGGCCCATTCTATCATTTGCAACCTATCAGTTGTAACATATAGGATCTTCTCATCTTACTGATTGTCTGTCAGACAGAGGAAAATGAATTGATGTTTCCTTCCACACATGAAGGACTTTGACACAATTGTTTCCCTAAAACCTTGGAAAGCTGCTTGAAACCATGATCCCAGGCATTCAGACAATACATCTTACTCCGGTATTTTAAATGTTTTTCACATTTATGAAGGTTTCATCAACATCTGCATCTCTTCAGTTGTGAACTAGGTCATGAGATGTAGTCCTAAGTAGAATTTCCTGCTAGCAACTTCTTAAAAAGCCTCTTTTCTCCTCTGCTTTTCACTGTTGAAACAGTCTGCCCAAAATGCTGCATTAAATTGTCTCCAGGGACAAACACCACAGTCACCACTGACTATACAGGTTTTTCAGACCAATGTTACCCAGCCCCCAGCTCTGATCTATCTCTATGCCCAATTAGAACGATAGGTGTTGAAATCTCAGAAGTTTGCAGTTTCCTAACGTGAAAAGCCTGTAATCCTCACATGATGGATTGCACCTTGTCAAGAAAAAAGTGTCTTTGGAATAATTGGAGACTTCAGTTTAGTATTGATCAATTACTTATGGTGAGAGCATGAGCTGGAGATTTGGAATGCTACAGGCTCACCAAAGTTGTTTTTAGGAATTTAGAGAGGTTTGTTATGGGTTCAGTGCTCATGTTTGATCTGTAAATGCTAAAAGGTGTTCTGTTTTATAACACCATGGCCCCACCCCTATCATGTGAGAACTGTTCTCTGCACATCTCATTCTGATCAGTAAAGCAAATAAACTTGAACTTGGAATGCTCTCAAGACCACTTGCTCATGTTTTCATAAACACTTAGGAAAGAACCCAAGTTTCTCATAGCTAATACTAAAGCCTTAGCTGAAATACTCCTTCTGGCCATCCCAAACTGGAGTTTCCTCCAGTACACACTTGGAGAATTACAGGACTCTGGAAGGTGACACAACACTCCACAGGGAGCCGTGAAGTCTCCTGACCCTGGCACACAGAACTGCAAAACTCATTAAATTACTTAATTCATAATGCTTCTGGAGTTACCTTTTCCACTTTCCTCTTCTCTCCTTCCACCTCACTGCCCCAAATATCTCTTTGGTCACTGGCCTTAAACAGTTGCATTTTAATGTTTTATCAGGCATACATTACAGGACAAACCCCTGGCTTCTATTTGAAATGGCACAAACGAACTGCAAAAATCACTGTACAAATTATATGATTGCCTGGTATTGAGCTACAGTTTTAATGATTATAAAAAAATTAGTGGGTGACCTCACAGCACAAACCTATCTGCTCCCCAGGGAATGAAGGATTACATTTAATTTTGGATTACCTAAATTTTATGGAAGGCTACTCTCTTGATACTTGAAGTAATGGCAGCTGTTTGACAAAGCCACACTTAAGACTCAGGGTCAGATCAAATCTTGACATAGGGAGATTTTTGCTTCCTTCAGTGTTTCTGGGTGTTGTTTCTTTTAAATGTCACAAAATGTCTTTTTTAATGCCTGTGAATTTATCTTCTGAAATAGTAAAACTCTGAGGGAGATCAGTGTTTGAGATTTTTCTGAGCACGTTCAGTACTGAATTACTTAAAATAGTAATGAGCTGGTATCTAGGCCTGGTGCTGTCTTCTTTGCAAGGAGATGGGTCACCATGAAGGACCAGATGAATGAAGAAAAAGATTCAGACAGCTTTTTATCTACCTATGGGGCACTCTAGAAGTTTCCAACGGGGAAAAAAAATAATTAGAAAATTGGTTAATTTCTAACTTAATTTTAAACATTCTCTATTTTTATCTTTTAGTATGGGTTCTGACTCTTCCATTTACCAATGACAAGAGGTGAGAACTACCAAAATAAAAGAACTGTTGTGGATATTCAGCATTTACATGGCTTCCATCCCTTTTGTTCCACAGTCCCACAGGCTGTGAAATAGTAAAGAGAAGTGTCCTCAAGTGGCAACTTTTCCTCTTCTGAGCAGGAAGGTTGGAGCAGAGCACTGTGGTCCCTTCCAACCTCACCCATTCTGTGATTCTGTCATCACTTTTTACATGTTGTAGAAAATGGGATTTAGGTATTTAGTAGTATGAAGCTTTCACAATTTGATTTTTTGATTTTCACAATCAAACTCCTTGGGTTTCTGAATTGTCAGAGATTGTTTTCTCTACAGCCTGACTGTTGTACCCTGCTCCCCACTGATGTCCTGGGGGTTCCCAGTGCACCACCTGTGAGCACTGGGGCAGTGTTACAGCAGCACCCACCATGGTGTGTAGGTCTCAACTGAATATTTTGGATGTAGCTAAAATGTCTACAATGTCTCATCCATTTGATCTCAGATTTATATAAATCTGATATAAATTTCAGACTTCTGCAAACTTCCCTAATGTCTTAAAAATATCATCGTCCTTTTGTGTTAGGCTGTGATAGAGATGTTTTGGTCTGGAGCTGAATGATAACTTCTTTTGTGTTAGGCTGTGATAGAGATGTTTTGGTCTGGAGCTGAATGATAACTTCTTTTCATCTTTACTCTTTACAGAAATGTTGATGTTATTAGCATATGGCTCCAAAGGATTTTGTTTTCAATTAGTGGATTTGTAATGAATAGTTTGCATATGACATCACAGTTTTTTTAGGGCCAAGACACTACTGTGTGAGGTCATATTAAAAATCCTAAGCTGAATTCATAGTTACTATATTAACTCTTAAAAGAACATTTATAGGGAAATAGCACTTTCCCATTAGAGTGCTGGCATTTTCTGTGTCTCAGCTACAGTACTTGGTTTTGCAATCTCTCAAGTAAAACTCTTGATGATGTTTGCTGAAAAGTGCTTTTCTATGAAATTATTATCTAATATCTCCTAAAAGGGACTGGGATGTCTCTGTGCTAACACAGGAGATATCAATTCCTGCCTTGGCCAAGAAACTATTGTGAAGAAACCTAAGTTCAGTGATTTCACAAACATTCTGCTGTGTCCTTCCTGTTTTCTTTCAATTCATCTTGTAAATGGCTTCCTTTTATTGCTTTTAATTTCAGGAACTGTTTGTGATTTGATGGTATTTTCTGGTGTTCACCATGAGATGCCCCATGCTATGGCTACACTAAGACACAAATCAGTGCAGCAGTTTAAGATCAGTTAAGAAGTTGGTGCTGAGGCTTCTGCATCCACACAATGTGTTCTTTGGAGATTTTTCTTCAAAATAAATCCAGTCTGGTCTCCTGAACTAAATGTCTACATCCCAGGCATGGTGTGTAGCTGTCCCAGGAGGCAGCTATTGGTTCAAATCCTAATGGTTAACACTTGGAAATGAAATTCCGGTTCAGTCCTCTCCAGATAAAAGTTTTTCAAGTAAATTGATTTTGTTGGGAAATAAAAAAACACTGAAATATTAAAAATAAAGGTTAAATTTGGAGAATTATTTCAGCCAAAAGATAGATTTAGGATGGCATTTTAACATATAAAAATACTTCATTTTATAGATGGAAACTTCTGAAATATGTTCTAAAATATTTCACCCTGGGTTGAGAGATGTAGCTGACCTTTTTTGTTCTGATTTGGTTTTGGTTGTTTTGTTTTGTTATTTTTGAATTCTTCCAAACTGCCAGCAGCTTCTGTTTCTGATCATTTTTTTCCTGATTTCTTTTTTTCTAGACCCCAAAATAGGAAAATCAATTTATTCACTTGCTGTTTCTCATATGTTTAATTAATTTCAGATGTCAGATCTTAAATTCTAATCTTCACCAGGGTAAGGCTGTGCCAAAATTTTCTCTAAATCAGTTTTGCTAAATCATAGCATTACAAAACTAAAAGGAATAAAGCTCAGACCATAACTGCTTTGCTGTTCTCATTACCAGCAGATTCTGCTATATTTTAAAAGGATTCTTGTTCTCTGCTTGTACTTCCAGCCCAAACCAAGAATTTCAGACACTTGACAAACATGGAGAGAAGTGGGGTGGATGCTCTTGCTCCATCTGAACCTGTTCTCCCGTGTACTGGAAATGGGAAATGCTTGGGTGAATCTGGTCCTGCAGGAGGAGCAGAGCCCCAGGGGGATCCCAGGGCTCTGCTGAACATTTGGGTGCCAATGTGAAGCACCACCATGCTTCTGTCTGCTTCTGTCTGCTTCGTGCTGCCCCTCCCTGCCCTCTCTGGGGCTCCTTGGCCCTGCAAGGACAGACTCCCCTGTTGCCCCAGCCTCGTGTCCCAGCGCTTCCCATTTGCTTTGCCAGCTCCTGCTAAAATGTCACTTGTGAGAAAACTGATCTGCTCCTGCCCAGCTCTGAGATGGACACAGGGCAGGGCTCAGCTGCTGGTGGCCCTCTCAGGAGTCTGTCTGCCACAGCTTGGATATTGGCAAACTTAATTCAAGCATATGAGAGCTTCTTTTTGGATCCATAGTCTCTCTTTGGTTTGTATTTTGGAAAGATTATTTTGTAATTTGCTGTACAAAGTATTGGAATATTTAACAAGGAGCAGCTCCTATGCTGTTAACTTGTAATCCCTGAACTGGAAATCAATCTAAAAGCCAGTTCTTCCTGGTCTTTTAATGTCTTCTATGCTTAGAACAAGCTCCATTGTTAGAGGATATTGAAGTGCTTTGCCAGGGGGATGCTTCTTTTCTGAGGTATTACACAGATTTAGGTTTGAGAAGGTTGACTGATTTGTCCAATACCACAATTTGGTGGCAAAATTTAGCTCCCAACCCCAGGTCCAACTGATAGTCCTTGCTATCTCTCAGGGATTAGTTGATTTAAGTAAAGTGTCATAAAGCTGCATTATTTGAATGAGCTAATAATTCTGAACCACCCTGGAGTAGCTGGCAAATCTGCAGCAAAGAAAGAAGCAAAGGAAAAACAGTTGTCACAATTTTACATCTGAATAGACACAGGGCAAACTGCACCAAGCTGATGAAATGCATAAAATGGTGCTACAGCAGATTTTTACTGTGCAATCCTGTTTGACATAATCAGTGCTCCTGGATTTTGTGTGAGCTGTTCCTGGATTTCATCTGCCTACGAGGAGACAGAAATGCTCTGCCCTGGGGAGAACAATTGAGGGGGAAAAAGTGTTTCTTAAAATCCACAGTAAAGACCTCTCTGCTTTATCTAGAGCTCATTAGAGAGTTTAAAGAAAACTCAATGTCGTGTTTAAATGCTTTTCCCCCTCAGTTTTATAGATGGTTAAATGGCACACAGGTTGTGCTGTCTCAGCCATCAAAAGCTAAGAAAGGAGGTTAAAAGACCCCAGGGATCCTTCACATTAATTACTACTACTGTCAGTTGGTGTGAAACCATGTTTGGGCTTTTTAGAAAGGAAGAGTGTAATTTGTGCTTTCAGTTAGGGCTGAAACAAATCCTGCAGATACTGATGGTATATACTCACATGTAAAAATGACTAATTTGTTTCCACTGAATTCTTGGAGTTAATCTGGAAAAAAAAAAAGTATGGGAAACCCCCTCACCCTATCCCAATAACTCCAACTGAATTTTAGCAACCTGAATTGGCAGTCTGTAAAACTGGTTTGAATTAATTGGAAGCCTAATCCACGGAAATTAGCTAAAAAATGCATTATTCACTGCAGTGTAGCAGCAGGGAGGAGAAATGAAAGAAGCAAAGAGGAAAAGCAGAAGCAGCACCTAAGGCAAAGGGCTGTCATTTGAATTTCATAATCGAGGGTGAGACAAAGACACCTCTTTGTCCAAGTAAACTACCTTCTGAAAGGGGAAATCTGAAGAAAACACAGAACTATGTAGTCTGAGCTTTGGGGCTGGTTGGACTCTGCATCTCCCATCATTTACAGTGGTGCACAAGAACAACCAAAGTGAAATGAAGCTTCTATAGCACAGCAGCACAGTGTATGGGCTGCATTTGCCACTCAGTGTAGTCTAGTGTAGTCAGCCTGCTGAGAGAGACACCTACAAAATAAAAACTGGGGTGCACCACAGCAACAGAAAGACTGGTTTGAAATTCCTTTCCACACCTGCATCCTACCCCAT